>NC_067151.1:58674984-58944984 GCF_903995435.1 Acomys russatus
TAATTACGATGAATTCCTATTCCCACATCCTTGCCCATACTAGCTACTGTTAGTATAGTCTGTGAACATTGACAGCTGGTGCCCCCTCCTTCCTGATCTCATACCCCATGAAAACAGACACACCCACACACATCCATGTTTCTAAATGTCCTCTAGGGAGTGGTCTTCTCCTGATCTAAAATCACCCATGTGGTGTCAACCACCACCAGCACCACCACCACCAAGAACAACAACACCAGCACCAGCACCACCACCAGCACCAGCAGCAGCAGCAGCACCACCAGCACCAGCACCACCACCAGCAGCAGCAGCAGCAGCAGCAGCAGCAGCACCACCACCACCACCAGCACCAAGAACAACAACACCAGCACCAGCACGACCACCACCAGCACCAGCACCAGCACCAGCACCACCACCAGCAGCAGCAGCACCACCACCACCACCACCAGCAGCAGCAGCAGCAGCAGCACCACCACCAGCAGCAGCAGCACCACCACCACCACCACCAGCAGCAGCAGCAGCAGCAGCAGCAGCAGCAGTACCAGCACCACCACCAGCACCAGCAAACCTTATCTCCCCATAACAACTTATTCACTTTCTCCAACACCTCATCAGGAACCTCCAAACTACCCCACATATTTAAGGCTACATTAGAAAGACTAATAAAAACAATAGGCAATAGAAGTGCTCACCAAGCTTAAGAAGTATTGATAGCTATTGCCCAACCAGTGTAACAGCCAAACCACTCAGAGACCTATGAACCCCTGAAAAGCCCGTCCTGCTTCCATCTTTTCCTGGTGATGACTGGGCCTTGGTTTCTCCAATGCATACCACATTGCTTCCGCACCACCGACTAAAAAGTATACAAAGCAGAGAACTTTGCAAATATGTATCCATTAAAAAAAAATAAAATCAATGTGTTTGACCTACAACTAACAGTCATTATCTTGCTGAGAAACAAGTTAGCTTGTGAAACTAGCTATCTTAACTCATGCCTTGGTTCAGTGGAGCAAAGTCAACCTGGAAGGCTGTGAATTTTAAACAAGCAAGTTTCACCAGCCTCTCTGCATAACACAAAAACGAGCTGAGAAATGGTAGCGAGCCTGGAGCTGTATGTTGGGCTGCCACTATTCAGCCAAATTTTAGCACTGAAACTTGAATAGCTCTGCCGCCTCCAAGCATCCTGCTACAGAAGGTCCAACTTGGAACAAAAGGAGCAGAAGCATTTACTATTGGCACAGGAGAGGGGAGGGGCGGGGTGGGAGGAAAGCACACCCAGGAGAGAGACTTACTGGACAGAAGTAGGTATTCTCCACAATGTGGTTGGCCACCATGCTGTTCTCCGCAGAGAGAGACATGATGAACAGCAAAGCATCCCGAGCTTGCTGGCCTACTGTGCCCTCGCGATGAATGAAGGGTATCAGAAGAGAGAAGATGAGGAAGTTGGTGGCCCCTTGGTCCTCACTTGTGTGGAAGAAGAGTTCCAGGATGGATGGGTCTTTGGCAAGGATGGAGCAGAGCTGGTTGAGCAGAACAACTAGCTTCGCCTCCACAGCTGGGGTGGCTGTCCCCGAACAGGAGCTCAGCAGCATCATCAGGGGCTTCAGGATGGGCTTATGGTGCAGCAGAGGCTGGTATGACTGGGTGACCAACATCTCGTACATCTTTAGCTGCTCAATTTTGGTTTCATCGGTGAATTCTCGTCTCAAGCTCCAAAGGAAGAGCTTCTCCATGATGTTCTCACAGACCACAAATTCCAGGATGGGCCCCATGGCGGCATCCTTGGCTTGCTCTTCGATTAGCAGGAAGAGCATGTGTTCCACGTAGTTCTGCACGGCACTGGCCTCGTCGGGGGGGATGGACCCATATTTTGCCTGGGTGTTCTTCAAGGGGTCATGTTTCTCTAAGATTTTCACAACCTGCAACATAGCAAGCACCTGTCATCCATTGATATTTACCATAACTCCCAAAACACACCACCACTAGATTTACCAAACTGGCACAAAAACACAGGTGCTACTGGATACAAAATATCTATATTCATCAAATATGCCAATAGTGTAAAGGTTTAGAAAAGAAAAATGCAAAAGTAATCATTTCTTTAATATACAAAGAAATAACAAGTAACTTTCCCCCTAACCTATCTCTAACACAACATGGCCCTTTAAGTGTCAACTGCACTAGACAACTAAAAGGAACCATGGCTACGCACATTGCCCCGTAAATGCAGTTGTTCTGAAGACTTCTTCAGGGAAGCAACATAACTCCTTACATGCCCTCCACAAACACCATGCCTTGCTTCTCCACTTGGAGGGGCGTCCTCTCCAACTACACACAACACAGCAAGAGAAACAATAAATGGAAAGCGAGCAGCTGCAGGGCTAGCACAGGTAGGATGGAGTCTAACGGAAGGCAGAGACACAAGGCCTAAGCTCTGAAGTGTTTGGCCATCTCATTCCTTAAGCCAAAAATAAGTAAACAAACAGAAACCTCTCCAAAAGAATCGTTTACAAAATAAACTCCTGAAGTTTGGAGGGATACAAAGGCTTTGGACACAGTAGCTACTGAAAGAAAACCAGACAGCACCTAACACAGGGCTGAGGTAAATACATTTTGTTCAGTGTCGCTATGCGTCATGCCACATCCTTGGCTTCCCTTCCTCCCACTGCTGGACTCTGAAGCTCTGACCGCTGTCTGCCCACTGATAGTTCTACTTGGGTGCCCGGAAATTTAAACAATTTTTACATCTTAAATTTCATTTACCTTGGTGACATAAGATATCCATGATAATCCCATCCAATTTACTCCCTTTAAAATACTCCACTTGGTACTTTTTTAAAAAGCCACCTGACATTTTACTAGTGGCTCTGACTTTGCTTCTCCTTGCCCTTCGGAACGGCACCTAGTGCCATGCTTGCCTTAGGCGGTTCCGTCCTAGCCCAGCTCTATGATGTGTTTTACATGTTCTGAATTTAGGTGACAGTTTCTTTGAGTCGTTGGGGGAAGCTGGCGCATAGACAATGCCATGTCAGCATGCCTGAGCAATCAGGGAGAGTCTTTCTCAGGGAAAGGTTTGCGTTGCTCCCCCATCAAAGAAAGGGAAAAGGATCTTTATGGACCAGCTGGACATATCCTGACAGAGGAAATGCATTTCCACACTGCCTGTGACCTCTGCTAATTTCTGTCACTGTGTCCCAAAGGGGGAAAAAAAAAAAAAGAGTGTCCCAGCATTTTTGAGTTGACATTTTCATGAGGAAGGACATTTCTTGAGCAGCTACCCAACTGCTATATGGCCCACTGACCGGTGGCCTCAAGGCAGCCACTAGGCACCCTCTTTGCCATGGACTCCCAGAGAGCACGTGCTACCCTACATCTTCCTGGGTGCTGCAGAACCCTCTGCAAGCCTACTGAGCACACTGCGGCTGTAGGTTTTTGAAAACCTCCACAGGGAGAATCACAGCAACACTCTGGTCCTAAAGAGGTTTTTCTTCACCATCACCCGCCACCCATCCCCTCAGCCCCCAAAGTCCCTAGCTTGAAGGTTCTACATTCTGAAGGACAAATCAGCTAGTGCTTTGTCTCTGTTATGATTTTGAAGTCCAAATGTTGACTACGCTGGTGAGAGCTTGGGAGAGCATTTACAGCTAGGCCTCCAGGTAAAGTGCAATTTGCACTTCTCACGCTGCTCACCGTGTAAACTGCCTACACTGGATATTGTTTTATACATGGGTAGCGGCAATGCCAGAACACTTCAGTCTTTCTGAAAAGTAATCTGGCAATGTACAGCAACAGTTGTGAAACTGTTCTTGCCCCGTGACTTGTTAATCTGACTTGAGGGAAGACGCCTAGCCTGTGTGTGTCAGTGCTCTTTTCCAATAATGACAGAAAAAAAAAAATAGTATTGACCCAGATGGTCAAGAATAAGAGAATTATATCCAAAATATATCACCACACAATATAACTACTGCTATGTAAGTTAATCATACTATTGCACATAAATTATATATAATATACATGGAATAATTTGCTAAAGAGGCCGGAGAGATGGCTCAGCAGTGAAGAGCACTAGCTGCTCTTGCAAAGGATCCAGACTCAGTTTCCCAAACCGACATAGTAGCTCACAGTTGTCTGTAACTCCAGTTCCAGGAGATCAGAACCTTTTTCTGGCCTATGCAGGTACATGGCAAACATACAATGCACATCCATCCACGCAGGCTAGCACACGTATGCACTAAATAAATGTTTAAAAAAATGTAAGGAAAGCAAACAAAGCTGGGCATAATAGTACATGCCCACAACGCCGACACCTGGAGAGATGACCCCATATTCAGGGCGGCATGGATTATGTAGTGAGACCCTGTCTAACAAATCAGAGAGGGAAGGAAGGGAGAGGAGAGAACAAAGACTAACGAGATTTTAAGGTCAATTCGTTCTTTCCTGTAAGTTGCTGTGAGTTCATAATATAAATTTAAAAATAAAAGTAAAAGAGGTTATTTTGTAGTAATATCTAAAAGGCGGAGGAAAACACTGAGATGAAACAATTATTGAAAATCCCATTCTCTGGAATGCCTAATCAATATAAACTTATAAATAGGGATATACACTTATGCCACACATATTTAAGCAAATATTTTTGTGTATCTGACATGTGTGTGTGTAATAAACAGCAAATGTCATACAACCACAAATCACTTTCTTCTCACTAACCAGCCTGTGCTGGTGTGTGTTATTGCTTCCAGCTCAAGAGCTCTACCACTGAGCCACACTGCCAGTCCCATTAGGAGACATCTTTAAGAGATAATTGAGCTGCGCACCTTTAATCCTGGCACTTTGGAGGCAAAGGCAGGCAGATCTCAGTGTGTTCAAGGCTGGCGTGGTCTAGACCGTGAGCTCCAAACTAGCAAGGGCTACATAAGTGAGACCCTGTTTCTGTAAGGGAAGGAAAGAGGGCACAAAGAAGGAAAGAAGCAGACAGAGAACTCTATAACAGAATGGAAACTGTGCAGCCTCTTTTCATTTCTTAAATTTAGTTTTCAAACTATGTGTCTCTGTGTGGGTGTGTGAATGTTCCAGCAGGTGCAGGTGCTTCTGGAGGTCAGAGGGCGCCAAATCTCCTAGAGCTGAAGCTACAGGCACCTGTGCACTGCTGGACCTGAACTCTGGTCCTGTGCAAGGGCAGCATGCTCCTTCAAACACTGGGCCCACTCTGGCCCTGGTTAGCAGTTTCTAAACTAAAGTAAGCTGGCTTTCCTTAGGGCAGCTGCTCTCTACAACCTCCGGGGTAAGTGAGCAGAGAAATCTGAGAGCAGAGTTTAAATAATCCACAGAGGCTAAAGGATTGCTGACCTGGAAGGGAGCAGACGCCTCCGATGCCCTTTACTCACTCCCACCCCACCCCACCCCTTCGCAGTTTTATTCCCTGGGCGATGGGTGTGTTGTAACCAAGGCTGTCACAGAGCACCCAAGTTTAGCAAGCGCTGACTGCTTTTGTGCCCATGTTGTTACAAATCCTGAGCCTTGCTTCTCAGCAGGACTTTCCCAGGCTCCCTCTCCCTCTGTCCCTGCCAGCAGACATACTGTGACCTGTTTTGTAAGTTGGCTCTGAGGCCACACCTTGGGACTGGCTCCTACCCTAGGAGGAGCCTCTAAGCTTCCTGGCTAGAGCTCAGTCTGTGCTAAGATGCCAAAGAGCTTCTATCCCAATGGTCCATGGTCCTCTCAGCGGCTGCGGACGAACTTCTGATGTCACTTGGACTTGCCTTCTCTTTTCCTTTTGTTCCCTATCTTTATATTACTGCCATCACATGCCATCACTGCCATGCTCTTGTTTCTGTTTCCTCTGCCTGCTGCCTAATTTTACCTGCTAAACTGACTCTGGCCTTCTAGACTGGTGGGTAGTGAGATCCACCGCGTATGGTGCTTTCCGCAGGCTTGGCCCTTGCTGTGACTGCCTGCTACATCATATCAAGCAAGCCTTTTCTTAGCTGTGTACTGTCAGCTGTGCAGAGTCTGCTCTGGGGGTGGGGGGTGGGGAACTCAGCTAAAAAGGCTGGAGAAGTCACAGTAGGAGAGAGAGAGTAAAAGCGAACAACACAGAGTTTGTAAACATTTCCTTTACAAAAGAAGTTCACTTTACTAAACCAAAAATAATATTTAATAAACTAACCAGCACTTGATAAAAGCCCACACTTGTGAAGCCAGCCAGGTCAGTTAAAAATAATAGATGTGGTGATCAAAACCAAACACCTTCTTCATCTCTAGAGGGCGTGTGTGTGTGTGTGTGTGTGTGTGTGTGTGTGTGTGTGTGTGTGTGTGTGTAAGGGGGGGCACAGTGATAAGCCTGGATCCTATCTAACTCTCCGTTTAAATTAACATAATTTAAAAGCAAACACAAAATGAACAGTGTGAACATGGCTTTCAAATTACCATCAGATCAAAACAGCTTAATTTAACCTATTTTCAAAGCCATTTGACCTTTTGATATGAGTGCCGGTTAAGGATAAAAATCTTAAAATAGCCTATTTCTTTCATAAGGAATATCAGACATTCCTACCCTTGGTCCCTAATATGGTCCCATCAGTCAGTGTTAATGGGCCTGGATATTAAAGGGCGATAAATTCTAAATAGGAAACAAAGGAAAGGTTCACATTAATCACATAATTTTACCTCAAGCTAGCAACTGATTGTCCTTTGTGATAAATACAAGCGCTTCTCTGCCAGGGACCTGCTTCCATGCAGCCCTACTCTTGGTCTAAGCCTTTCCACACACGGGCGATTGTGGTGCTTCAGCTGCAGCTTGCTTATTTCGAGAGAGCCACATGAAGAAAATTTGCAGTTCCAAACCCTTTGGAACGCTAATTTAAAGTGGCAATTGTGGAAAAACTTAAGTTACCAAGCAACATTTTCCACTGCACAGAAGGGGAGGATTTCACTGTCATGGGCCAAATTACACTTTATATACCAAACAACTGTGTCCTGCTCGTTACTCAATGGCTGAGTCTTTCCACTCGGGCCATTCTTTGAGTACCTGTGTCTACAGGGTCTTACCAGGGCCATAAGCCAGATGCCTGCCTGCCTCTCTCACTTCCTTCCTTCTTTTCCTCCCTCCCTCCCTCCCTTCCTTCTTTCCTTTCCTTTCATCCATCCTTCCTCCCTCCATCACCTACTCCCTTTCTTGTCTGCCTACCTGCCTGCCTTCCCTTGCTTTCAGGACTGGAGATTGAAGCCAGGGCCTTGCCTTGCACAGGACTGGAGATTGAAGCCAGGGCCTTGCCTTGCACAGGACTGGAGATTGAAGCCAGGGCCTTGCCTTGCACAGGACTGGAGATTGAAGCCAGGGCCTTGCCTTGCACTGGCAACTGCTATAGCACTAACACTACAACCTCTATCTACTGTTTGTTTTGTTGTTGCTTCTGTTTGTTGTAGCTTTTGAGACAGAATCTGAGTCACCTGGGATGGTGTTATGCAGTCCAAGCCGATCTTGAGTTCACAGTTTCCTTAAGTGGATGGAAGCGCAAGCATGTGCCACCATGCCTGGCCTTATTACTTCTACTATTAAAATGATAAAACCCTTGTAAAATGTGCTTACTTACTACGCTTGCACAACAGCACCTCTAGTCAGAAGCCACACAGACTTGTCTGAATCTGGGATTCTAAGATGTGATAAAGGCAGGGTGTGGTGGTGCACACCTCTAATCCCAAGGCTTAGGAGGGAGAGGCAGGAGAACCAAGCACTCAAAACCAATGTGAGCTACATGAGACTGTTCAAAACCAAAAAGGGGCTGAAGACACAGGCTACCGGGGAAACTATTACTGTTGTGTTGCTAAGTGGACATAAGATGCCTGCCAATGCTTTCTAATCATTTGTTTATGCCACTCTGTCAGTTTTATTCAAAGAGGTTTCTTTTTTCTGGGGGTCAATAGGAGTGGGAGGTGAATATGATAAAAATACATGATATAACATTATGAGATACCATAATGAAACTCATTATTAGGTATAATTAATACATACTGTCTTAGTTGGGGTTTCTGTTGCTGTGATAAAACATCGTGACTATGAGCAACTTGCTGACGGGGGTGGGAGTGGGGTGTGAGAGGGGATGGGAATGGGGGGTGGGAGCGGGTGGGGGGGTGGGGGCAGGGTGGGACGGGGTGGGAACATGGGGTGGGGGTGGGGATGGGAGGGGGTGTGAATGGGGGGTGGGAGTAGGTGGTGGGGGTGAAGGGTGGGGGTGCAGCTGGGGGGTGGGAACATGGGGTGGGAGTGAGGGGTGGGGGGGCGGGGGGCGGAGGTTTACTTCATCTTACAATTGGTAGTGCAGAATCCAAAGTTAGGGAAAGACCCGAAGACAGGAATTTGGAGGCAGGAACTGAAGCTGAGGCCATGGAAGGACACTGCTTACTGACTTGCTCCTAATAGTTTGCTCAGCCTGCTTTCTTATAGCACCCAGGGCCATCTGCCCAGAGGTGACACCACCCACCATGGGCTAAGTCTTCTGACATTAGTCACCAATTAAGAAAGGGCACTACAGAATTGACCACCAAAAAATAAATAAATAAATAAATAAATAAATAAATAAATAAATAAATAAATAAAAGGTCTATGGAGGCATTTTCCCCTTGTGAGCCCCTCTTCCTCTAGCTTTTGTCAAGTTCACAATAACCTAGCCCCTCTCCCTCTAGCTTGTGTCAAGTTCACAATAACCTAGCCAGGATACCTGCTAATAAAAGCCCTTTGGAAAGATAGATAAGGAAGAAAGAGCCAAGTAAAAACACCACTAAACTGTGCATCAGCTTCAGCCCCAGCCCAATGGGGTTGGTGAACAGGCAGCAGGAGAGCTGCTGACACTGCAGCAGGCCCAGCCTCTCCGGGTCTCCTAGAAGCACCAGCTGATAGGCCCTCTTTTTTTTTTTTTTTTTTTTTTTTTGGTTTTTCGAGACAGGGTTTCTCTGTGTAGCCTTGGCCATCCTAGACTCACTTTGTAGACCAGGCTGGCCTCGAACTCACAGCGATCCACCTGCCTCTGCCTCCCAAGTGCTGGGATTAAAGGCGTGCACCACCACGCCCGGCTGATAGATAGGCCCTCTCTTAAGATACATGGCTTTTGTCTACTTTTCTTTCAGCTGTCAAGTTTAGAGTCACTCGTAAAGCTGGAAAGAGATATAAGCGTTTACAATGCTAGCAAACCCCAATTTTCTAAGATATCCAGAAAATTATTCAGGGATTTCTAAACCTTCTAAACTTTCTGTCCCCACCCCACGCCACCCCCAGAGCTTTCAGTGTTCACTGCCATTTAGTCTGTGACAAGGCGCATACCAAAAGCAAAGCTAAACAGAGCAAGGAAGTAAGACACAAACCCGCATGTCAAATCCAGGCATCATGTTCTATGTTTCTTTAACAGGTTTAGGGCACTCGGAGCTCTACACTACATAGTAGACATAAAACCTGCCTCTAGTTTACACTGCCATGGAAGGTGTGTGATATAAGCAGTGTGCACGCCTTTTCTTCTTGCCGCCAGCTCCTCTGCGATGATAAAGGAAACCCGCTGTGCTTTCTTCCTCAAGCATCTTCACTGTAATGCGGTCCTGACTTTCTCTTTCTCACTTCCTTACTCTTTGTACTGGGCCTCACTTTTAGTCCAGGCTGTCCTTAAACTCATGATCCTCCTGCCTCAGCCACTCAGGGGCTAGCATTACAGAAATGGACCACCATACTTAGCTTTCTCCAATGTTTGTTTGTTTTGGTTTTGGTTTTTAGTTTATCGAGGCAAGGTTTCTCTGTGTAGCCTTGGCTGTCCTGGACTCACTCTGTAGATCAGCCTGGCCTCGAACTCACATCGATCTGCCTGCCTCTGCCTCCCGAGTGCTTCTCCAGTTTTTAAAAACTCATTTCCTCCATGTACAAAGCATAGAGCAAGGTCCATATAGTTACAAAGTATAACTATACTAGAAAACAAAAAAACTTTAAAAATATTTTTTGAAATATAAAAGTTTGGGTAAAAAGGAGACCTAGACTATCTATTAGATGGGTAGAAATGCATTTTTCTATTGTTGTTGGGATTTTTTTTTTTTTTTTTTTTTTTTTTTTGGTCTTGTTTTGTTTAGTTTTTTGAGACAGGATCTTGCTATGTAGACCAGGTTAGCCTGGAACTCACTAAATAGCCTAGTCTGACTCTGAACTCTTGTTCTTCCTGTTTCTACTACAAAAAGCACTAGAAATAAAGACATACACAACCTAGCCTAGCTTCCTCTGGTTGTCATCCCACTCCACTTCCTCCGTTCTCATGCTCGGAAAAGTAAGGACACAAATAAATACTATGTGGTCCACGAAGTTAGAAAGGAAAAGTAAGGACACAAATAAATACTACGTGGTCCACGGAGTCACAAAGTATAAGCACATCATGGAAGGTAACCATGGTGGGTGGCTTAGCTCACCTGCCAGTATACCTGAGCAATTCGTTAACTGATAGGTCAGTGCTTCCTTCTATTTGGACCCTCTTCCATCCAGAAAATTCAAAGACACAGAGGAGATAAAAGCAATAACCTGCCATATTATATATTGTTCTTGTAAATGACTATAAAAATCCGGCACAGGCACATGTTCTTCCTTATCGCTGAAGGCCAAGTCCAAAGATCCTCCTGGGAGCGTATTATAACGTGGCTTAAAATTAGTGCCTGTTTAAACTGGCCTCCTGGACTGCCTGGGCCTGCTAAAGTTGTGTTTCTCATTCCCTGCCTTGCTCTCCAACCATGTATTGAGCATCTGCAATGCGTCACAATCCCTGGTATAGCACAGGAAATACAAGAGAGTCATCACAGACAGCCTCTGATATTGAGGAGTTTCACAGTGGCTTTGGGAGGCAGAGGTTATAAATACCACTGTGATATAATGTGACTGACGGGGCAGCAAAAGAAAAGATTGGGGTGAAATGGAGACACAGAGTGAAAGCATGAGAGAGAGAGAGAGAGAGAGAGAGCAGGGAAGCCACGCCCCAGAGGAGCCCTGTAGACAGCAGCACTTAACTGCATGGATGAACATTCAAGTAGAACGAGAAGCAGCACAGAGGCGTGGGATGACAGGACATCTGCCAAGGATGATGGTGGACACAAATGGCAAGCAACTTCAACTCTGGAGTCACAGAAGCTCAGCTCTAAGGACCTGTCTGTGCCGACCTGGCCTGTGGGTGGCCACACACCACTGAAACGGCCAACTGGAGGCATAAGAAAAGTAGATCTGGACTTTAGGCCAGGGACAACTTCCTAGGCCTCGGTTGCCATGGTGTCACCATTAGGAAGGAGTCTACAGAGCACTCTTTTGCCATGATATCATGCTCAGGGGCATTTTGGAGATTCACGTGCACTACTAGGCCACTCAAGGCCTCATCACTGAGTGATGGACTGCCTTGGACATGAGCTGAGCTCACTGTAGAACGAGCTGCCCTTGACAATAGAGGCCAAGACAGAGAGAAGCCATGCTTCCCTGTTCATCCATGTTAGCTTTGTAACTCAAGCCTTGCAGTAGCAGCAACTCATAAATAGTACAGCAGAGCCTGTCAAAGGCGCGTCAGTTATGTCGGATTTACACTGAAGTATTCTAACAGAGATGAATTCTAGATAGCACAGACTTCTGCTGCCTTCATTTTTCTTAATTTATGGTACACAAAAGCATTGTACTGAGCAGTTAATGGCACACTCCAGTAAATAAAATGTGGCTGTTCAGTCCTGACTGTGCCACATTTCCTAGAGGCCTTTCAGGTTGTCTTGGTTGCCTCAGCCGAGTTGGAAGCTATAGTCATAGCAGGTACAGAGGTAACATGTCAGAGTTTAGCATGTTTCCCCCGAGGTGGCCTTTATTCACCCCAGCAGGAGAAGCCACAGTGAAGAGCCAAGATATGCAAGCCCTGAGATGAGTGCACAGCAACCAGGCTTGATAGCTGAAGGACTCATCCTTGCCCACAACTCTGCCTTGCCCCACCCACAGCTCTGCCTTGCCCTTGAGTTTGCCTTCCCAACCTTCTTTTTCACCAAAAAAAACGTCAAAGCAGCATTTATTACCAATATTCCTCTTAAAATGTTCCCTTCTTCTGACATCAAAACTTTTTCAACAGTCAAACTGCCCAAACTATGACTTTCTTCGCCACTCCCACCTGTAACAGTCCCTTCTCTTGATTTAACTCCTGTAGTCATCCCACCAGGGATGTGCTCCAACTGTCGGCTAACCCAGCTTCTAAGGGAAAATAGCCATTTAGTCACTCACCTGAATTGATTTCTCAACCAGTATTTTCACTCATACAGTTTAAGAAGGTCCACAGAGCCTCTGTAGACAGAGACTGAGGGCAGATTTATTTAGAAGGAAAAGCCAGATATTAACAGATTAATAAAATGGTCTGTTCTTTTGTTTGTAAAGAAAGTTTCCAAAGTTAAAAATGGCTGAACCATCATAAGGCAAGCTCACACTTTAAGAAGGAAATTGTTTAACGAGGAGCCTCTACTCTGACAAGATATTCTCACCTTCTGCTCCACATATTTCAACAGGAGGGTACTATAACCCTGCACTGTGCTTCAGGTAACCCACAACGTCTTACAGTGCTGACTCACACTGCATATGGAATAGGATTCTAGGACCAACACTTACTCTCAACAATGTGAAAAAATAGACACAATTCTGACACAGGACATTCTAGCAGCATTCCAGCTGCTTTAGAGAAAGAGATGGGATTGAGCAGGGCAGATGATCTACCTACACACAGCTAGGAGGTCAGTGACAATCTGTGTCTCTAAGGACAGCACAGAAAGCCAAACGGATGCCATCACAGTAACCTCAGAAGGAATGCATACATAGTCAAATGTATCATACGCAAACACAGTGGGCCTCGGAGGAAAGAATTCACGTTAGAAAGGTAGACTTCACCAGTCCAATGGATGGTAGGCTCAAAATTCCATCAGTGTGGTCACCTAGTCTAAAAGTGGGCATGACCATTTATGTAAATCAATAAATAAGCATGTAGTAATACAAAGATGTATTCCGTATGACATAAGGACAAAATGGTAAAAGGTTCAAACAGATAAAGATAGAAGCAGGCCTCCTGCAGACTGCTGGCCACATCTTTCAGGTTTCACTAGCCTACAGGGGGGCCACTGCATTAAAATGCTTTAAAAAGTGCAGAGCGAAAGGAAATTATCTAACTATCAAGAATAGCCCTGAATTACTTTCTTTCCTTCACTATAGTAGAGGTGTCCTCAATGCCCACAGTAAATCCATTAAAATTTGAACAATAACTCAGAGTAATGGAAAAGCACCAAAAAAAAAAAAAAAAGTCATGGAGGCTTTACATTGGATGGTGAAAAGCAACTACACGATGTGAACAATCTAGAAGCAGAATTGATTTTGTTCCCTTTTGATCTAAACCATGTCCCCTATAATTGCTGTGATTTACAGGCTCAGGGCTTTAACCCATGTGCCGTTTCCGGACACAGGAAGGTACCTGGTAGTTATTAAAAAACTGTCACATAAACAGCCACGGACCAGCTCCCCCGGGGAGTATAGTGGTGGGAAGGCAGTAAAGAAATACCGATTTTGTTTATTTTACTACCTGCAAGCTCCCCGAGGAAAGAGCAGGCCGAGACATTTTTCTAAACATTCCACCCTTCCAGGCAGTGGTGGTGCACACCTTTAATCCCAGCACTCGGGAGGCAGAGGCAGGTGGATCTCTGTGAGTTCGAGGCCAGCCTGGTCTACAGCCTGAGTTCCAGGACAGCCAAGGCTACAGAGAGAAACCCTGTCTTGGAAAAACAGAACAACAACAACAAGAAAACCCATTCAACCCTTAATTATTCACACCAATAGATTAGAGAAAAGCCATGGAGAAGTCAAAACGAAGTGTCCATAGGAACTAATGTGCTTAGTAAAGACGAGGGTTCAGACACAGCCAGACAGCTTTCCTTGCATTGCATGGGATCCACAGGCCTGACAAGGGCTGAATACTGAGGTCAGAGCTGTGGGCTTTGGACTCAAGAGCCTGAGCCTGAGTAACATGGTCTGGCTCGGTAACTCACTGGCCGCAGAACCTGCAGATGGTCATTTGGCCTGTGTAAGTCTCCATTCCCTACCAACCAACAACCTTATTGGTTTCTGGAGAAACCAGTACTTAGTAAATGCTTCATAAGCAAGTCCTTTGTGAAAACTGCGTTTTTAATCAGATATATACTATAGGAGATCAGGAGGAGAAAGCTGCTTCCCTCTAGATGGAAAAGCCAGCTAGCTGTCACCGAGTAGGAAACCTTGCCTCAGTGTGACAGAGGCTGGGGGTTGGGGGTTGGAGGAGAGCGGCCTACTGCAGACAAAGTGGAGCTCATACGTTACCTGCGCCCAGTGGTTCTTAAACACAATCATGCATGTTTCTGGGTCAGCTCCCTTCAGGCTCACAGCCTGCTGGGGTTTGCTTTCTGTCGAAACCGATGACATCATAAGCCTTCAACGCTTCTAAGTCATATTTAATTTTCAAGAAAGTATTGCAGGCAGTCATTAACTTCAAGTATCATGTTAAAAATGTAACTTTCTCAGTCCTCATGGTCACTTTCCAAAACCTGTAATGACAATAATTAAAAAGGCATCGTATGTTCATATATTAAACAGGACAGTGGTTATTAAAGTTTTAGGTAAAAGGCTAGACATCCTCAAATGCAGACCATAGCGATATGATAGTTAGACCATATTATTTACACTCAATTTAAAGCTTTTCTTATTCACTCACCTTGTTACTGAAAAATCGTAAACTAGAGTGCTGCTAAGCTATATGCATGCATTTAACAATTACACGTTTCTTCTCACTAATAACAGCATTCACTACCCACAAGTTATTGTGCCAAATCCCAAGTTTAGTATAAAAAACTGTGCTATTGACTTTCATAGAATTTTAAGAAACACCTAGTAATAAGAAAACTGTGTATTAACAGTCACAGGAAAAGATGGCTTAAGAACCCCTGGGATGAACTCCAGAGGTCAGAATTCATAGTGTATGCTGTACACATGTGAAAACTGTGATGCAGATTCCAAACCTACAGAAGAGCTTGGCGGGTCCCGGGGCCTCTTATCCAGCACTCAGGAAGAAAAGATGGGATAGCCCAGTGCAAACTGGCTAGCCAGACTAGCCAAAAGAGTGACTTCCGGTTTCAAATGAGAGGCCCTACCTCAGCTAATAAAAGCAGAGGGTGGCCAAGGAAGACACCTGACACCACCCTCTCACTTCCACATGCACTCACACATAGGCACGCATACCAGCACACATATGCATGCACACATGTGAACTTGAACACACATGTGCACCATATTCACAGGTATACACACACACACACACAAACACACTCATCCAGACTCCTTGGCCCATAAAGTTGAGTTTTGCTGCTTTAGTGTTTCTCAATGACTTTAAAATGAAATTGAGAACATTCAGCTACATGAGACCCTATGGGGAAAAAAAAAGAAAGGAAAGAAAGAAGGATGGAAGATTGATTCTTAATCTCTCTCTCTCCTTTTATTTTTTTGGCTATATATTATGTGAAGTTTTTTAGTTTTTCTAAAGTATAATAGGATTCCAAGTAACTCTGACAAATCGGTTAGGAACGGCCCATCAGAAACAAGACAGGGTCTTATCAGCTGTGAAAGAGAGGCAACAAAATTAGACATAAAAAATGAATTGTGTGGATAAAATATGAAGATATCCTAGCTATAACAATACTATCATTGAAAAAAAAAATGAGATCACAGACTGTACCCTGAATATGTAGGGGTCTTTGACAAGAGTAATAAGATTGTAGCCAGTTCAATCGTCCCAGAGAAGGACTGGGTAGAGCTCAGAATATTAGTTCTTTTGGTGTACAGATTGGATAGAGTCCAGAAGAAAGTAATTACAATTATCAGAGCACCGGGGAACAGCCGATGACAAGAGTCGTCAGACTGGGCCTGCATGATGGCTCAGCAGGAAGGCACTTGTTCCCAAGCCAGACAACCTGAGTTCAATACTCAGAACCCACAGGGCTGCAGGAGAGAATCAGCCCTGGGAACTATCTTCTGACCTCTTCACACGTGCCACGGCACGCACATGTGTGCATGTACACATTAGATGGCATGCACATGTGTGAGTGTGCTTGTACACATGCACATACACATAGAAAGATGATAGTGATGATGAAGAAGAAGATAGATAGATAGATAGATAGATAGATAGATAGATAGATAGATAGATATAAAAATAACCAGAGACTTCTGCAAGTTCGGGGGAGCTGGTTATTTTCAACTTACATGAAGGCTGTCACAAGGGAAACAATGATCAATTACTCCTTTCCACCAACCATAAAATGTGAGGACAGATCTGGTGTGAATTCAAGTTGGATTTATGGGTAAAAAAATAAAAATAAAAATGAAACATCCAAAAACAAGTACTTCTATAGGCGGGAGGACAATCCAAAAAGAAAGAATTTTCAAAAAGGGGTTAGTCCTAAGGATGGACAACTTGCAAGAATAAATAATTTTGAGTGTGCTTCCAAAGAGGACTAGAAAGTATACTACTGTGATGTGCAGAAAGGAAGGCCCATAGGGACCACACATCACATACCTGAGAAAAACAGCCTGTGAGAACTTCTATAGTTGTGTTTACTGTAAATATATGAATTCCCCAACCTGTATTTCCTAATAATACAAATGGGTGTTCTCAATGAACACTGTCCACCAATAGCCATGGCCCTACTTTACTGGATCAAGCTGATTTTTTTTTTAAAGATTTATTTTAGTACACAATGTTTTGCCTCTATGTTATGCTTTCAGACTAGAAGAGGCACCAGATCTCATTATAGATGGTTGTGAGCCACCATGTGGTTGCTGGGAATTGAACTCATGACCTTTGGATGAGCAGCCAGTGCTCTTAACCACTGAGCCATCTCTCCATCCCCAAGCCAATGTTTTAAATAACAGCAATCCAATATTTGCAGAGCATAGATTCTCCTGTTCCCTATGACCTCAGCTCCTGGTCTCTTTACTTGGCCTAGATCACCTGGCTAGGGCTTATCAGTGTTTAAGTTTGCAGCTGTGTGTTAGGTTATAAAACCAGATTATGAGTCAACTTCCTCACTGCCCTAAGCATTATATGTCTAAGACACCAGCAATACCTTTATCCAGAGGATGCAGTGATAAAGAAGACAATCAAAGTTTATCCCAGGGGTTGAAAAACTGCAAGACTTCTTAAGATACTTTCCAACTCCAGGATTTTAAAACTCTTCTTCAAAGCAAAGAAGAACATACATCCCGCTAACTGCCTCCAAGTAAAGAAAAAGGAAAAAAGGGAAGTAAGCTGTTTTCTAAAATGATTTAATTCGGTTCTCAGGGGGAAAAAAGTACATTTAGTCTTCTTGGAGATGGAAGAATGCATTTCAGAGGAGGACATACCTGTCTGATAGAAACAAAGCGTTAAGCTGCTGGCTCCCAAGTCCACAACCCTTTCTAAGTTATGTTCTTCTTTCAGGCTACAGTACAGTCCCTGGCCCCACTCCCTCAAGGAATCTATCTTTTCTAGGGGGAAAAAAAAGCATCTCTTTGGGTTTATGCTTTTCCAACCACACTTTCTGAGACAGGCGCCCAAAGATTCAAGACGTGTCAAGAGCCTAAAGAAACAACAGCATAAAGAAACCTTGAGAGAAAAAAAAAAAGAAATGAAGCAAGTTAGATCACCTAAATTGGAGGCCGGGAAATCTGTGCCAGAAGATTCCCCAACACACCCACCAGCACAGTACAAGATATACCAAGCGCCAAGAAGCCGCATGCTGCCATTGCTTTTCTATTGTCTAGCACTAGAGGATTAAAGCCCTGGCAATCTCTGCGGCAATATAAAGCTGACAGAGACAGCTCCGTAGTTTTGAAAGATATATCTGGACACACACTTCCTTGACTGCCAAAGTTTCCTGATACACTGTCTACGTTTTCCTGTACTTTTCCCGTTGCTTGTAGTTATTCTCATCATTTTATTGTATTTCCAGATCAGGACCAAAGGAAACAAATGAAGAATAAAAGGTAAACACAAAGCTAGAAATGGGTGGACGGTCACTAGCTCGTGTGAGTCACAAGCAAGGTAGTCCTTTCTCCTTCTGGGCCCTCTCTTCTCTTCAGGCTAAGCTATGTGGTATTGGGAGAGCTACGGTGACACTTGTCACTCTCCAGTCGTAGCCAAACACTTCCCGTAAATTATATATATATATATATATGCCTGGCAACTCAAATCTCATGCTTGAGAGAGCGCCACAGAATTCTCTGACCTTAACAAGTGATTGTTTTTTCTTTCTTCAGACAAACCACCACCAACACACACACACACACACACACACACACACACACACACACACACACACACACGAGAGAGAGAGAGAGAGAGAGAGAGAGAGAGAGAGAGAGAGAGAGAGAGAGAGAGAGAGAGAAAGAGAGAGAGAGAGAGGAGTCCAGGAATACTGTTTGTACCAGTGATAACACACACAGGCTTCCATGTATAGTTCCTAAAGTCTTTATTTGGAAGATTAAAGATAGGAAAGTACTGGGTGGTGGTGGCTCACGCCTTTAATCCCAGCACTTGGGAGGCAGAGGCAGGTGGATTGCTGTGAGTTTGAGGCCAGCCTGGTCTACAAAACAAGTTCAGGACAGCCAAGACTAACACAGAGAGACCCTGTCTTGAAAAACCAAACAAGAAAAAACAAATAAAGACAGGAAAGAAATAGCTTGTCAAAATACAGTTATAACAGCCTAGTATTTCAACACAAATTTTTCACAACAAAGACAGAACCATCTATATTATTTCCAAAGACATTACTGATTGGCTACATTTCTACCTTTAATATTATGTATGGGAATATTTTATCTCATCAACATGGAAACAAAATTTATATTAACTATTAATGGTGACAGGACTAGCAGCATAAGAATCATATGTGATTTTATTGGCCCTTTTTGAATGGCTATATGTTTTAGTATTTGTTTATGAAAAATAAACATATGTTCTATATCACAAAATTATACAACATGAGACATAATCCTTAAAGAAGAGGTCCTAAGGTTCCTTTCCCTACATCCTCAGAAGCAGACCATCAAGAAAACTGGATGAATAAGAACAAAGATGCATGCATACATATACACATATATGTATATACATATGCATACATGCATGTATAAAAATGTCACAACGAAGTCAGGTGCTTTGTAAGCTAACTTTTTTTTTTAAAGATTTATTTATTATTATGTATACAGTATTTTGCTTGCATGTACACGTTCAGGCCAGAAGAGGGCACCAGATCTCATTACAGATGGTTGTGAGCCACCATGTGGTTGCTGGGAATTGAACTCAGGACCTCTGGAAGAGTAAACAGTGCTCTTAGTTACTGAGTCATCTCTCTAGCCCTTGTAAGCTAACTTAAGGGGGGGGAATGAGCTGAGATTCTGTTGTTTCCCCAATTACACTCTGTTCCAACATGAAATTGCTTCTACCTCATGCCAGGCAGCCTGGTTTCCTATTTTTCGGAGGCTACAACACTCAGTAAAGTTAGGCATAAGTCAAAAATCACGTGTCTTTCAAGAAGTTCCAGTAATTATTTTTGACATTATCACTTTCTCACTAGCAGACATAATATAACCATGAGTGTTTTGGTAGTTAGTCACATACAACCTTATACTGTTCTTTGCTTCTTTTATCTTTTAAAAATAACTTCTCATAATGAATTATTTTAAAAAAAAAAAAAAGCAAAGCAAAGAGATGGCTACCCTTAAGAAAAGCAGAGCCAAGGTAAGTTTTTTATTAAGGGGAAACTTACCCATATTTGCAAGCTTATTTAGAATATGTGGAAAATATATGACAATATATGACAAAGGGTTTCAATGAACCAAAAGGAGCAGAAGACAGATAGGTCAGGAACACAGGCTGGAGACTCCCAGAGAGAAAGAGCATGCAGAGCTGCATCTTCTAGTGTTACCAGGTCAGAGCCCTGCCTGAAACTTTAGGAAACGTGGGGCAGGCTGGCTCCCTTTCCTTTTCCATCTCATTTCCAACCGACAGCTCTGCTGCTGTGCAGAGAAGGTAAGAGCCATGAGGCCAGTGCTGTTCCAAAGCCTGGGGGCTAAAAGCATTGCGTCTCAACTTCAGAACTTGGCCTTGGATCACGCAGATGGGACACGGGGCTCTAGCTCTGCCTCTGAGAGCTGGGAGACCCCAAGGGGCAAAGGGAGGAGGTCTCCCTGTAAAAACCATTTAGGCAAAGGTCTAGGGCTCAATCTTTGTTCCTTAGGTCTCTTCCACCTCAAATAAATATTCCATGTACTTTATCACAGCTGTTACAATCAGATAACCACTAAAGAACGATAAAGGCCCCTGGACAGCAATCTTTATAAAAAGTCCTAGCTGTGAGCCAAGCGTGGTAGCGCACGCCTTTAATCCCAGCACCCAGGAGGCAGAGGCAGGTGGATCACTGTGAGTTCGAGACCAGCCTGGTCTACAAAGCAAGTCCAAGACAGCCAAGGCTACACAGAGAAATACTTTCTTGAAAAACAAAAAAGTCTTAGCTATAACTATATTGTCTCTACTATCAACACACAATTCCTTTAAGGAATCTGCAGCCTAAAAACCAACCACTCAGTGGTAATTCTGTGATTGGCGATCATTGCTTTGGCCTTGTTCTGAGCAACTGTCAGTAGAAAAACTCATTGTCTTAAAATACACATTTGGAATGCCCTAAATTGGTTGCTACTAAATACATAAAAAGTCTATTACCGTAAATGTGCTTACCACATAAAATTCTATCTAAGGGTGACGACTCTTCAAATATTGGGAACACCTGAAGAGAGGTGAACTCGTTGCCCTCAATTATAACTAATAGCAGAGGGGGGCATTATTTTGGAGCCAACTACTTCAAACAACCTCTTCTTAGAGTCTAACAAAACCTTATTAAATTGAAAACTGCCCCATGCTTTAATCCTCTGGCCCAGTCCACCCCTTGCGTCTCTCAGAGTACTGCACGGCAATGCTAGACTGCGAGAAACAGAGCAGGCCCCAGGTTCTTGCGTGCTTGCCTCAACTTGCCAGGGTCTGACTCTGACCCACTCACTGCTCCGTGGCCATCATTTCAGCAAGGAACTAACTTTTATTCTGCTACCTAGCAGGTCATTGCTGAATATACAGAACATGCACAAAGAAAACTCTCTCAACACACACATTCCAAATGGCTTCAAGCTGTGATAAATGCAAGCTTTGGAACCGTTAACAAGATTGCAGAGCACTGTTAATAAACCAAGGGATAATCCCACTATGTTTTACACATTAATTTCACAAGAACAGGCTTCCTTCCAATGAGGTCACATCCAAGGTCCCTATAACTCAGTGATAAGCAGAATCAAAGGCAAAAGAAAAAAAATCTAAGTGAATGTGTAAATTCATACCTGAAATTTGGTTTGGGACTTGACACCAAATATATCGGCTGTTCTCCTTCAATAAAGTTTAAGAGCCACTTCAAAGATTTATTCATTGTAAAAATTATGTAGAGTTCAAAAGAGCCTAATAGTGCCAATCCTAAAGCTATGACTTCGGTGATAATCGTGGGTTTTGTGACTTCTGATAACAAAGACCTATACAAACAGAGAGTGAACTTGTCTAATTCAGGCCTCAGACATGTCTGTAATCACTACAGTCTCGCTAACTTCAGTAACATACTCGGTAGCTCTGTTTAAGTAGCAAGCAATTGGGAAGACCTTGCATATTCATCAACACGGTCTCGTTCTTAAAAAGTATGGTATTTCCATACAGCGAACACAATGCCCTAATTTTTTAAAGAGGTAGTTCTTAAAGTGTGTGTGTGTGTGTGTGTGTGTGTGTGTGTGTGTGTGTGTGTGTGTAGAATGCCATACTTTAGGGGGGACAAGCAGTGCATTCTTCCATATGCCTAAAAACCTGAAACGGTCTCTGTGAAGACTCACGGGGACTGAAGGATGTCGAGCCTTAGGTGGCCAGGGGACTACAATGGGAAGGAGACAGTTTCACTATAGACCCTTTCACTTTTTAACTCATGAACGAATACTATAGTTTCAACGCGAATTGTCACTCACAGCCTCACAGATCTGCACACTTGCTCTCCAGGAGGTGTGTGACTCAGAAAGGCTGGGAACCTTGAGTGTTTGGGTCAGCTGGAGGAAGTGACCTGCTGAGAAGCAGAAGTAGTTGGTGACAGCCCATGCCAGGTTCTGGCTCAACACTGCATCCTGACCACACCCCAGCCATCCAGCCACCCAGCCTCAAGCCTCTCATCATTGCCACAATACACCAAGTCTCCAGGACCATGAACCAGAATAATCTTTCTTTAAGTATTTCTGTCAGATATTCTGTCACAGAGCTGTGAAAAGCAACTAAGGTAGAAAACTGATATCACTGAATAGGTTTTTGTTGTGAAAAAATATATAACCATGTGGTTTGAAGGGTATTGTAGTTAGCAGGAGGAATGTGGAAGAGTTTGGGGCTTCAGGGGACAGAAGTCCTAGAATGCTCCTGGGAGCTCAGAAGACCGCAATGCCAATGCAAATGCACTGTAACATTTATGTTGGTGCCATATTAGAGGGCTATAAGAGCTCTTGCTTGTTGGAGAAAATTTTAATACAGTATAGCATTCAGATTACTGTTCACTGCTCTTAATCGGATTTACATGAAAGAGCACAGAACACAGAAAAGAAAGATGTGAAAATGCATAGCTTGGTAGGGGAAAGAGTGTAAGTAAGTGTAAGGACATAGACAAAATGGTTGTTATTGTTGAGAGACTGAGTGCAATTAAAGAGAAACTTCCTGCTCTATACTGGGATGGCGGGGAAGGCCTCTGGATGGCAAGACTCCAACCATCTTCTGTATAAAACCACACATTCTCCTGAAAGGACAAAATAGACAGCACCTGAGAAAGTACAGTTCCAGGATAGCCTTGTGTAGACTGGCAAAGGAAATGTCTTTACTGGCTCAACGCTCAAAGACCACTGGCCCCAGATTGTATCACAAGCTGGTAGCAAAACCATAGAATATGAGATTTATGGTGTTGCGAAGGCTTCTACCAAGTTGTTGAAGCTAGGCACTGTGTACCTCG
Organism: Acomys russatus; assembly: GCF_903995435.1. Lineage (NCBI taxonomy): Eukaryota > Metazoa > Chordata > Mammalia > Rodentia > Muridae > Acomys > Acomys russatus. The sequence continues at coordinate 58,698,121 of NC_067151.1, forward strand.
GTGGTGTTCCCTATATGGGGCTCCTCAGTGGGAGTGTGTATAAAGGCACAGCACTGAAGCCCAAGTCTCAATAGGAACTCCAGATGTCTTAGATGCTAGCACAGCGGCATATCCACTGCGACATTCCAGGTGGAACTGACCCAACAAGAAGTCAGAATTTGCTACAGAAATCAGAGCTGTAAGAGCGGGGCCACTCAGCTGTTGACCCTGATGATGTCATCTTGAATTCTAGGTGTCACGAAGCTGCAGGATTTGGTGTTTGCCCTGCTGGCTTTGGGTTTTGTTTAGATCCAGTCTCTTTCTTGTTATGGCCCCATTCCTCCCATTTAGAATGAGAGCAGTGACTCTTTGCCACTGAAAACTGGAAGTGCAGATCTTTGCCTTTGATTTTACAGGGGGTTATAGTTAAAAGATTACTTTGAGTTATGGAGGAGACTTTGAACAGTGCTAGAGTTGATTGGGGACTTTTAAAGTTATGCAGAATGTACTTTACAGTATGAGGTGGCCATACACACAGCTATGGAGGTCAGGGGCAAAATGTTATGGTTGAAGGTGAAATGTCTTCCATGGACTATGGACTTGTGTGTCTGAACAGTTGTTTCTCTGCAATGAGTGGCAGTGTTTTGAGAAGTCATAGAGAAGGGGGTCACATGGGAGTGGGGCCGAGATCTCATGGTCTAACCTGGCTCTGGTTCCAGGCCAAGCTCTCTACCATGTAACCAGTTAGCCCGCGCTTCTGCCTCTACAGGCACAAGCCACTCTGTTGCCATCTCTCCCCAACATGAGGGGCTGCATCCCACAAACCTTTTCCCCTCAAGTTGTTTCCGCCATATATTCTATCATCACAGCAATGTGAAAAGGAACTTCCACCTAGCAAAGGTAATCATGTGTCTGTGTGTGTGTGTGTGTGTGTGTGTGTGTGTGTGTGTGTGTGTGTGTTGGAGAGGGTGTGCCATGGTACATGTATGACAGTCAGAAGAGAGCTAGATAGAGTTGGTTTTTTTCTACCCACGTTCAGGTGAGCTCCAGGAATCCAGCTCAGCTTGTCAGGCTTATGAGACAAGCACTCCTATTCATTGAGCTGTTCTTAATTTAACAAGCAAACGGAAATAGCAAAAGAACATCCAAAACAAAAGGGAAAGTTCCCAAGTCCAACTGAAGTACAGCCATAATAATAACGGTCTTCCATCTCTTCTGAGTCCTTGGAGAAAATCAGAGCGACCACACAATGACAGCTGTCTGCTGGGAAATTGAGTAGCTTAATACAGTATGCTTGCTGGCCACAAAATGCTCAAAGGACATTTAAAACAAACACCTACAAAGGAAAACCAACTTCTGCTGTTCCTCAGCGCTCAGGGGACTGGGGCCATGACCAAAATCTGTAGATGTCCAAGCCGAACCCTCCTGACACACAGATCATCTCTAGAGTCATAAAGCCATGTGGATAGTCAAGCCACTGTGTCGTCAAGGGAACAAAGACAAGGAGAAAAAGTTTGTATGCGTTCAACACTGATGCAACATTTGTTTCCCTTGAGTATTTTCCATCTGTAGTTAGCTGAATCTGTGGGTGTGGACCTGCTAAGAGGTCTGCACAGTTAAAGTCCAGCAGGATAAACACAGACAAAACTCACATGTTGGGAAAAAGGAAAGGGCTCAGAAGAGAGGTGATTTCAGTTTTACAGAGCACTGGTTTTAATGGCTACTTTAATATTACTGTGCAATAACACCAGCAGAATTAATTTTACGCAGCTTATTTTCAGTCTATGGCATGCACGGCTCTGGTAATCAAGAAGTTGATGCTTTGTCAAGCTTTCTGTCAAACAGATCAGTGGGTCTCCAAATAACAGTTTTGAGGTTCCCCAGAATGACTTCTAGAGACTCTTGGATTTTTTTCAAGGCTCTCTTTTTAAGAGGGATGAAAATAAACCTGGGGTCAGTGGCACCTGCCTGTAATCCCTGCACTTAGAAGGCAGAGGCAAGAGCATTGTGAGTTCAAATGCAGCCTGGACTACATAGTGAGATGCTGACTCCAAAAAAAATATTTTTTTTTTAAAGAAAGAAAGAGAGAAGGAAAGGAAAAATCAAAGTGAGTCAATATAAATATAGCTCACTACAAAAGTGTCTCCCAACAGACAAGAGTCTGCACTGTGGCTTCCCACACTAACATTGCAGTGGCTTTAACACTGTCTTCCCAACTCTCCCTCTTTGGACTTTCTTAAGGGATTTTGTAAGACTTTTATAAAATCTGGATACTTTTTTAAAGACCAAAACTTGATAAAAAGTCAAATATCATGACCTACCACTATGTTTCTTTTCCTTTATGTGAGTGCGTGGCTTTGCCTGCCTACATGTCTGTGTTCCGTGTGCCTGGCACCCAGAGATGCCGGAAGAGAGCACTGGATTCCCTGGAACTAGAGTTTCAAAGAGTTGTGAGTTGCCATGTGGGTAGGCTACTGCCAGTGCTATTACTTAACCACTGAGCCATCCCTGCCGATCCTGAATGTTTCTTAAGCATTCTGTTTTCAAAACACTCTGTCATTAAGAGCAGAGCTGACTGCTTTGAAGGGTGGCTTCTTTCTGCCACAGGCATCATTTTGTGGAATTCTGAGGCAGAATTTGGCAAGAGATTGGTTATCCCTTCATAGTGTGGTGCTACGCCAGAGTGAAGCGCATAGACCCGCGTGCCCAGTTACATGCCTGCACACACGTGCACACCTCGCTCAGCACACATAGATGAGGGCTAGCCACCTGTTGCTGACTTTTCAGAGACCTGACAACAGAAGAAGCCTTGTTTAATTTGCTGTGAGCAGTAATGGAGGCTCCAACGTCCGTTTCCGGGTCCAGAATTTAGGCCTCCTACTTCTGCAAGAAATAATAGCAAATGCTAAAATGACTTATATTAAGAAATTCCTCTGTCACAGTAAGACTGGCTGGCTGGCTGGCTGCCACTGCCACCTGCCAAGCAGACCTGCAAGAAGGCTGGCCTCGTGAGGAGAAAGGCCCGAAGCAACCGGAGGTGGCAGCTATCCTACATCTGCCTCGGGTTGTATACTCTTGCCTCTGCAGCAATTGGCATGGACTGCATGGTTTCTGGCTACCTATATTTCTTTAATTAAACTTCACCAAATTAATACATGTGTGGAAATGTCTTTATTAGGAGGGAGGAACAAGAAAAGAAAAAAATCAAAGACTATGTTCTAAATTAAGTTGCGCTTGAGTCGGGTTTCACACTGGTCCCTTCTCTCTTCTTAGAGTTGGAGCTGGAGGTAGAAGCAGGCATAGGAACAGGCAGGGCTCCTGTTTCCACTACAAAGGGATCTGCGCCTTAGACTCAATTAGCTTTCAAAAGCAAAGGAGGCCTGGAATGCAGCTCAGATGCAGGGCTCCTGCCCAGCAGAAATAAGGCCCTGGGTTTGACCCCCCCCCCACCAGCACCACAGAAATGAATAAATAAAATTTATAAATCAAAGACATTGTGAACAGAACATGGAAACAAAAAGGAAACCTAGGACTTCTTCTTTTTTTTTCCCAAAATACTTCTATATAATATCAGCCTATTCACCCCATCTGCCGTAGAGAATTGCTCACAGTTGATGACCAGACCTGGTACTACTAGAACGCATGCATGCCTGCAGCTCCTCTGGGAGTTAGGTTACAGCAGCACAAAAAGCAAGGCATGAAAATACTCAGGATTATGACCAAGTATCCATGCAGCAAGGCACTTTAAAGAAACCAACATAGTTCTCGTTGAGGTGGATAAACAGTTGAAAACCCCACAAAGCAGTAAGTGCATGGGTCAGGATGTACAAAGTAATGCATGCCACTGGATGCAAGAATTACTTTCAGCACGGTGAGACGGTAGGTAGAAACTGCACCCAGGCAAGGACACAGCTTGTGGACATTTACAGATCCTCAAGAATATACTCACAACAGCCTGAACCTCAGAAATCACCATCCTTTCTTCTTCCTCCACCTCTGGGCTTGTTTTGCTGCTTTTTGAGGGGGAGAAATAGGGAACCAAGGACATGCACAATGGACTTCACAAGACGCTTTCACAGCAGCCGCCCGGGAGAAGCTTCACAAACAGGAATTCTACACAACAAAATCACCACCATGTTCCACGTACCTCACACATGCACATACTCCCCGTCTCCGTGTCATACATGAGACTCTAAAGCAGGCAAGGCAGCCAAGGTGCAGCTCAGATAAAACTAAAGGACAGACTTTCCCATTAAGTAAACATGTCTCTGTTTCTAGGATATTTTAAATCCGCTGACACAAACATAGTATTGAAAACACTGGCAGTTAGGAATTCAGCAATAAACAGGGTGCTCTAGTGATACATATTTTTCAAAAGAAAGAGAAAGGCTAATCATAGAACAGAAACAAAGCAAATACAAGCATCTGGGTTTCAGGTACTGGTATCCATCTAATAAATGAGCAGGGAAACCAGCAGTGATTAAATTCCAGCTAGTCTATAGCTTCCTTCTGTGAGAGATAATAAAGAGAATTTTTATTTCAAATCTGGCCATGTTTGGGCCTTTGGGCTTCCAAAACTATATTTATCATAGCTAAAGATGGATAGAGGCTGAATATTTAGTTAGCATCGTATATGTTGTTTATTGAAAGAATTGAGAGACTGTCTTCAAAAATTGCACAGATTTTTTTTCTACTATCCATTATGAGAGTTTCATCCATAAGATGAGGGAAAGGAAGGAAAAGAAACTGCTGGAAATATTTTACATGCTTCTATCACAGTAACATGCTTCATCTAATATAATCAGCATTCTATATTTATTGCCTGCAAAAAAAAAAAAACCCATAATTACTCTTTGATTTGATCAAAATTACTAGGTGACTTGAGTGACTGAATCAGCCACCCAGCCTATGGAGTAATTAGTCAAATCAGTGGTCTGTCAACATCGTAACATTTTCTGAATCATGGATTAGACACTCACAATATTACAGCACTCCTTCCAGGTCTGTTCCCAAACCTTGGCTGGTCTTGTTTGGCTCACAGACCGTCTTCTTAATAATTTAATTTACTCTGTACACCTATGAGCTTGTTCTTCCCTCCAAGGAAAGAAAGGAACGTGAGGACACTCGCTAAGGTACCAAATTCAATGAAATCTGATGCTCTTGTTTGGGGGGAGGGGCAGTGAGTGAGGGATGAGGAAGAAGAGAGGGGTTGTGTTTGTTCCCAGATTTGAGGAATGAAGTTGAGGAAAAGGAAACAAAAATGGGTTCTTATCAATCAAACCACTTCTCAGAACTTCAAAGTCCATTAAAGGCCACAGTCATGTTGATTTGGTGCCAAATGTCTCTAAAGTGTTCTTACCAAAGGAGAGTTGTATCTTGGAAAGAGCGAGGAAAGCAATATCTTTAAAGGCTAGGGAAAATTTTCTTCCATTTACTAGGGTCAGTGAAAACATCTATCACACAGACACACAAACACCTTACAGAATAAAAGATCAGAGTCACTCCATAAGGAGATCAAAGAGCCAGTGCCTCTGGGGGCTTCAAACAAGTAAGCGTCTGAACAGATCCCCTGTGACTCCTCTCCTCAATCTAGCTTATGCAGTTGTGGGAGAACCAGAAAGCAGAATGTGCTATCCACAAAAATGTGATTAAAAATAATTAATTCTAGTCTGGTTCTATCCCTGGAAAAAGAATCTTTTCAAAATCATTAAGTAGGAAAACTATATAATGAAAGTTTTAAAAAAAAAGCAAAACTGTTCAAATCCGTTCCATGCGCTGACTATGAGTAGGTATATAAAATTATCTGCTCGGTACCATAACATCCTCAGAACACAGTTACAGTCTTATTAGAAGTAACTGGACACATTTAACTGATATCTTAAAATCTAATTCTACTTGTTTGGACTAAAGGAGATTGTTACATTCCTGTCCCACATATGATTCAAAGAACCAGCTGTCATTAAAAGTTCAAATGGGAGGCCTTGAGAGATGGTCCACTGGGTATGTGCTCGCTGCATAAACTCGAGGACTTGATTTCAGGTCGCCAGCACCAGGTAAAACTGCACATAGTGGCCTGAGCCTGTAACCTTTGTGTTGAAGAGCACATGATGGTAGACCCAGGGGCACACAGGCCAAATAGCATAGCTAAAAGTACAAACTCCAGATTCAGTGAAAGATTTTGTCTCAAACAATAAGGCGGAGAACAACAGAGAAAGATATCAACCGACCTTGGCCCCTACACATACGTGTGTGTGAGTGTGTGAGAGTGTGTGTGTGTGTGTGTATATATATATAGACATACACATATACACACGTACACAGAGAAAGAGACACACAGAGAAGGAAGTGGTAAAATAAAAAATAGAACATTGCCCATTATAATTTCAGCAAAGCATCCACCTGTTGGCCAAGCCGGGCAACACTGTGCTGAGCTTATGTGCCTACTGCATGGCAGCTTCTTCAGCCTGCCCACTTACACCATGGACATCTTTCTTTTCTAAGCCTCTTAAGTTAGCTATGTCTCCCCATGGCAACACAGGCTGTGGTACAGTTCTTCAGAACTTGACTCAGGTCTTTTGGAAGGTGGGGAGCTTATCTTCCATTGCTCCTGAGTTGATTCCACGCCCTAGCCGCAGTGTCTCTTCACAGCAATAGAACAATAACTAACAGTAACTGAGACGTCGGGGAAGTGTTCGCCCCAGCATATGGTAGCAATGCCATTCACTGGGCACTTGCTCCATGCCAGACACCACCAGGCACTGTCGGTTCATCTTTACAGCCACCCGGTAAGATGGGGGCTGCCTTTCCTAACGTTTAAGGAAGTCACACTGCTGGCAGGATACAGGTCAGTTGGGAAGATGGCAAAAGAGAAGTCAAGAATCAGTCTGCAGCTGTAATTGAGAGAAAGAGCTTTGAATGGCTTCACCAAAAGCAGCTCCTTGGTTAGTTCTAACACTTACTATGTGTGTTAATACATAGTTGGGAGAAATGTTTTGGTGCACACACAGGGGATTCTCCTCCTCTCCCCTTTTACTGAAGATTGAGAGTCAATAGCTTTGCTATGGATGTGTGAGCAGCTGGCCCTGTCTCCTTGGGACTGAAGGATTTCTTCTCTCAGTTGGGAGGAGCACTGCTGCTACCAGCCCTCTTCCCTCTATTGAATACGTGAGGGCAGCCCATACCCATGGTTAAGATGCATGATAGTCCCTATTCCGAGCATCTCTGAGAGACCACCACCATCCCAGCATTCTGAAGGGCCATCCCAGGTCTCGAGACTTTGTGGCTGGTAATAAATGCCTTCTGCTCAGGCCAGGGATAGAATCAGAGCACACTTCCTAACTACAAAAACCCACCTTAGAGTCTACATCAATCATCTAAGAAACAATACCTCTGAGGTTTCTAAGGATGGGAAGGGAAAGGTTTTAAATATTATTTTAAATGATACAAGCCTTCAAACATGGAGCCATCTCCACCTCTGCTAAGAAAACTGGCAAATCCAACTGAAGCCTGCTTCAGTATGCTCAACTGACGTTTTCTAACACTGGGCCCTTTAGAGTTCCAGTTGACTACCAAACTACCTCAGGAAGTAACACAAGTTTTGTGTCACGTAAAGCCCTGCATATTTATATTTCCATTTGGAAGGCATTCATCCTTCATGTTAGGCTAAAAAATTAGTTTGGCTAATTCATAAATACGTGAATAGCAATAGCATCAAGAACAAAGAGTAACAAACTAAGCCAGTGGAGCTAAATATTAGAGAAGAGCTGTACCTGTGGCTATCCCGCCTCTTGTACAGAATGGAGCCAAGGGCCTACTGTTCTTGATGACAACTCTTCAGAAGACAAAACAGAGCTAATCAATGCCCCATTTATGAAGGCACGTCCAACATCCCACTCTCCTGGCTCCTGAATAGAAATAATCCACTCTAAGCAGAGACTGAAAAGAGCAAAGCAATATTTTGCCTCTACATTTTCAGTCACTTTGATTGGTAATAAAGGTGAAATATAAATTTAACATGTTTCCAGCCTTGAAATGGCTATCCTTATAATGGCTTATGATTGTCACAATACCACGGATATAGTGGACATCTGAGTCATTGCATTAGCTTTTCATCCTATGTTAGTAATACATAAATATCTGTTCATGCTGTGCAGACCTTCCCGGGGAAGCACTTCCCCTACCCTTCTGAGTCTACAAAGCAGGGATGGCTCAGAGAACTTCTCCAAGACAGGGAAGAATCAAGCTGAGTCCATCTCCAATGTCTGCCTCCATGCCACAAAGAAATGTACAAAGAGAAGCAGTGAATACTCTAAGGGGTGCCCATACCTCTGTCTGAGGGGCAGTGGCATTTCAGGTTCCACACTCCTGCCCTGTGATCTGTTAAAAATCGACACTCTATGTAGGGAGCCCTATACAGGGAAAAGAGGATTTAAATTGTGACAGAGTTGGATTACCAGATTAATTTACTGTGAATCCCTTTACCTTAGTCCTGAGGAGGTCAAAGAAAGCTTTGGCTATTTCATTCTATGGTCATAAGCTGAACCTCCAAGTTTGGCTAGCCATGTTTCATGTAAGTGAAGCCAGCCAGTTATGTGATTGTATTAACATAAATAAGAAATGTGACATAGTAAAAAACTTAGTAACCTAGAAGACCTAGGGGTAGAACAAATATTTGGTTTTCAGTTTTCAGTCACTGGGTTTTTACTGTCACATTGTTCCTAAGTCACTAAAGCTCTCTGTGTCTTTTTTGCCTTCAAAATGCAGGGCTAGGGGCTGGGGTAAAACTCAAGGACGGAGTGCTTACCTAAAACGTGTGAGGTCTCAGAACCCATGCCTGGTTCTGCCAAATAAAAATAAAAGTATATATAGCTCCTGCCTTCAAAAGACAATGCAGTTGGGTTCCTTGCAGTAACACCCTGGTACCAGTTTCTGTCCTACTTTGTTTTCTCTATTAGCTCCTTTTCTGTTATTGTGATAAAAGACCATAACCAAAAGCGACTTATAGAAGAAAGATCTTGTTTTGAATTATGGTTCCAGAGGAAGAATCTCTAATGGTGGGGGAGGCATAGCAGCAGGAGGCCAAAGTAGGATGATGAAAAATCTTATCTTCCACCACAGTCATGAAGCAGAGAGAATGAACTAGAAGTGGGGTAAGACCAAAATCTCTCAAAGCACATCTTTGGGCATACACTTCCTCCAGACAGGCTTCATAACCTCCCCTGAGAGTGCCTCCATCTAGAAACCAAGTGTTCAAACACCTGACCCATGGAGGATGTTTTTCATTCAAACCAACACGTTCTGCTTTCTACCCCCAATAGGCTCATGGATAAAGCATAACACAAAAACTTTATTTTATAAGGCCTATCACATCCCTGCTTAAAATCGAGCATGCCACACTCAAAGAGTACCATATGTTATCACTCATGGTACCTCTGGCTCATTGCAATTCAAATGGTGGCCCATGCCTACCATTAGAAAAGACTTGTAAAAATTAAAAAGGTCAACAAAAGCTGAGAACTACTCTAGAGTCTCCCTACTTCAGAGACAGGGATAAACTGATTGAACTATTTGAAAGGTAACTTTACATGGCTATCAGAAGTCTTTTAACAACTAGAACCTTGCAAGTATTTCACTACAAAAATATTTGCAGTCATTGCAAAATTGAAAATAAGCAATATGGTCTTTATAAATTAAGCAGTTAAACTGTTCACATTGTTTTAATTTAGAATGTTATTTAATGATAAAGGAAAACTCTCACACTTTTAGGCAAGTGAAAAATAAAATACATGAGTGTTCATAACTATGTATTGTGCATATGTATTACAAAAGAGACTTAAGGAACAGGTAAACTGTGAGGAGCAGTTATCTCTAAAAGTATTTATTTTCTTCTTTGGTGTTTCCATATTCCAAATTCTCAACAATAACACGCAGTAATTATAATCAAGTCACTTTGTAAAATACAGGCTGGCCTTTAGCAAGTACTAACTTATTCTGCATAAGGAATCCAGACAGAGAAATGTCACTGAGGGATGGGGAAAACCAACCAACAAACAAACCAACCAACAAGTTTTGAAGGGGAAACTAAGAGAAGTTACAAACACCTAATGCTGGGAGGGAGAGGGAGGGGAGGGCAGTCTCATCTCACAATCCACCGAGGGCTAAGTGCCCTTCCATTTTGATTCCTGCCCATTTTGTCCAATGTTTTATGCCATTGCTTAATTTGAAAATACTTCACTTAGGCCTAGCAGTAAATCAAAACAAAGCACCAACTAAGCCAACGTTCCACTCAAGTAAAGCCCAGTGTGTGCTCAAGTGGACTTCAACAAGCGACCAAAGAGCAGAGCAGATGGAGGTGCAGAGACATCCACTGTGTGAAAAGGAGCTGTTTACAAAGTAGGGAATAAAAACTGCCTAATGGCTAGCACTGACAAAGAGCCTGCCTTTTAACATTTCCCAGCACCCAGACCAGCTGACTTGCCTCTTGTTTTAAAGCAGCAGCCTTAGCTTGCCAACAAAAAATATGTGATTGATTTAATTAGTGCTCTGAACTGAGGAAAACAGTGGGCCCAAATCATGGGCACTCCAAGATGACTCCTTCCAGGACAAAGAGAAGCTACATAAAAGCCTATCCCTTGGCTTCAACATCCACATTCATTAAAAGGATGAAACCCGACAGTCCGCAGCATGGAGGAACTTAATGAATATTACTGGATGGTGATGACACAGGCACAAGTCTCAAAAGAATGTGTTCTCGTAGTGGAAAGGAGGAAATGTAAAGGGCTATAAAAATGTATGTGCAGTGGCTAACGTCCAATTACCAGCTCGGGCTGGCGATTTCACTACATTATGCCAGCATTAGCATCCCTACTCTGCACTTCTTGCTTTATTAACAGACCTGACGATGCCTCTCTTCAGTCAGTGTTATTAGCAAATACAGGTCTGTGGAGACAGGCAAAGTGCTTCGTTCAGTCAACAAATATTCCTGGGCATTTACTATTCACAGGTAATAAAGGATTATCTAGTCTTTTGCTGGTGGTGCAAGAGAGTCTTAAAACCAGTTTGTATGGGAGAGCCTTAATGGGAAAAGCATCTAGAGACAAGAAAAAAATGACAAAAAGCTCCATCTAACCCCGCTGCGCACAAGGGGTAGGTAGCCCACCCACTGGGTACCTTTAGGGGTGACTAGCTACCCAAAAGCAGGTATTCTCTTTCAGGGAGAATGTTATTCATCTGTGTGTCTTTCATGCACTCAGGCCAAAGAAAATATGGTATGAAGAAAATCTTATAAATGATTGTTCATCCAAATTGTTTTGCCTGCTTTGATTGCAACATTAACTGCCTGGAGGGAAGCTGGGCCAGAGAGACCCAGGGAGCCCTGCTCACAAAGCCCTGGATTGAGGCAAGGCCAGGGTGATGGTGGGGGCAGACCGGCCGCATCAGCCAGGCCTCTGTCTCTAGTGTGAAAGTGAAGACGCAGGCAAAGCGCACAGCAGTGTAGAGCAGAGGTGCCAGTGCACTAGGACCGTCGTTCACTTAGTAAAGCTCTGTTCTCACCACCAAGACACTTTGTAAAACTATCAGCTCATGTCTAGGTAATAATAGTTTGTTGTCTCAATTTTATGACTCTTGAGTATTTTAAAAACCCCTAAACTTGAAACATGAGTCCTTCTATACGACCCAATTTCAAACAGGAGGCATCATTTATAGGAGAAAGTTTTCATGGGGATAGAAAACGCGAAACTTTCCATTTTACTAAATGTATAATTACTTGTGTTTAAGTACATAAAACAGTAACTATTCATTTTACACTATAGAAGTAATACAGTATAAAATGAGATAAATTTTCCATTTTACTACATGCATAATTACTTGTATTTAAAATATTAAAACTATTCATCTTATACTATAGATGTAACTATGGTATAAAGTGAAAGAATCAAACAAAATTTCAGTGATCATGTGCTTAACATATTTATAAACACTGCTGCTGGTTAACTGTTCAATTTTTTAGCATACAACTCTGTAAAGGGTAGAACCTTTACAGAAATCCCACTACAAGGAGATGGTGGTCAGTAGGTTAATAAACTGTCACGTAAGACAGAAAATCATAAAAAAAAAAAAACCCACATATATATAGCTTAAGTGTTTTATCATGAAAAATTAAAAAAGCAAAGATATTTTCAATGTTATTTCAAACACCAATGATGCTTCCTCAACCACAGGTCTATTGATTGACATTTGTCTTTCTTTCACAAACTATACTCATAAAAGGTATAACCAATGATGCCCTACTTGGGATGCCTGAGGCTGGGAAGACTCAGTGAGAATCAATCTTACTGTAAAACCTTTCTCAGTGTAAAACCTTTCTGTTTTGTTCACTTGCTTGCTATTGTGGTGCTGGAAACTGAAGCCAAAGCCTTGCACACTACCACTGAACCCCTTTTCCATATTTTAAGCATCTTTCTCAACCACTTAGAGTTGTCTCTTCTATATCGAATATGACAGCTGCAATGTCGTGTAGCCACTTGCCTCTGTTCTTTCCAGAGAACAACTTCATGGAAGTAAGTAATTCCCTTCATACACATACACATACACACACACACACACACACACACACACACACACACACACACACAGAGTCCATTTGTGAGTTATTGAGTGAAATCATGTGATCACTGCAACACTGCACACAGATCAGCAATAGAGGGAATTGCAGCTTTGAGAGTTCATGACAAACAGCCATCCAGACAGGTCATTCTGCAGGGAGTGTGCCTCCTTAAGTTGAGGTGTTTCCAGTGGGAATGGAAAGCACTGGCGATCGGTTACTGCCCCAGTGCGCTGAGAAAATATCCATTATATTATACAGAAAAGACAGTTATGGTTTTCCTTCAGAGGAAATGTGAGTTGAGCCCTTGAGGAAAGGAAATTTGGCCTTTCTGCCACACTGCTCAGGGGGGAAGTGTCACGGAGTTCTTTCCGGGAAGGGAAGAATGTACCGCTTCCCACAGACCTTGAGATCATCCTGAGAGTTTAATTCATAGCAGTTACACTGGGGGATAATCCCTAATAGACAGGCTGGCAGAAAAATTACAGGATAGAACAAGAATATTGCCACAGAGAGACTTGCAAATGCAGCCTTCCTCCTAAGTCTGTTCTGAGCATTCTTAAAGATGCTACAAATAGGCAGACAGAATACTGGATACAGCCTACGGGTATACTTTGTTTTACTTTCATTTGTATTGAGTGACCTTTGGGAACAGTAACTATAACCTGTTTGTTACTGACCCCCACCATCCCTGTGATGCCCTGACCCAAGGGCCGTGCTCTGGCTGCATGCACAGTACCAGTACAGTTTCATTTTGTATAGAAACTATATAACCTTGCAACACTAGGCATATTCACATTAACAGAAATATCTACATCATCACTATCGAAATGCTGAAGTTCACCTTCCATGGAGAAACAGGTATGACTTAGAAGTACCAAAAGTGGCTACTAAAAATCTTTAGGGCCACTGAGGCGGCTCAGCTGGCAAAGGAGCTTGCTGCACAAGCCTAGCAAGCTGAGCTTGAGCCCCAGAACCCATATAAAGGTGGAAGGAAAACAAACCAACTCTACAAAGTTGCCTTCTGATCTCCACATGCAAACACATGCATCTTGTGGCCCTCTACACACACACACACACACACACACACACACACACACACACACACACACACACCACATCACACGCATGCACAATCATTTAATTGCATTCATAAAAACAAGATGGGCAGTCTTGCTGAGACACATATCCTTGGGAGCCAATCCCTTCAGTTTCTGAGTCTGTAAGTGTGAGACTGGAGACCCAGGAATCTGTGTTCCACAGTACTCAAGGTGATAGGCCATAAGACCCTCCTTCAAGTACTTTTCACACAGTGACTTAACCCTTGGAACAATCCTACAAGGTAGGAACTAACAATTTTCCCCCTCTGTGCAAATGAAACAATTGAAGGGAAGGGTTAAGAAAAGCAACTGTGTCTATAAAGCTAGGAAGGGGAGGAGCCAGGATGAAAAGCCAGGCCCTCTCCATGAACAGTTCAGTCAGCCATACTCCTGTGTTCTATACTATAGGGGCCTCTGAGAGCCTGTTAAACACAAACTCAAGGTAAAGCCCTCTACTGGAGTATTTCCACCGTCACATTCATCACCACCTTCGTGGTAAGGATGGACCGTACACTTCACAAGTAGAGAAACCGAGAAAGAACAAGGGTGAATGTCTAGACTCGCAGCCCCATTCCATTCGGAAGCGAGATTCGACATTTTATAAACATATAAACATAAAAACTCTGACAGCATGAAATAAAATCGTTCCTTTCTATCCCAACTCAAGATAGGAGAATGGAAAAGATAACAAGTCTTGATTAAGCTAAGGATATTCCAACCCCATTTCCTATCTAACACTACAAAATTAGGATCAAAATGAGAGAGAGTCTCCTAAGAAGTCAAGAGCCCACGCCAGCCAGGCAAGGTCCTCGGACATGACAGCAAAAGCATGACCCACCAGACGGAAAGCTGATAAGCCGAACCTCACCAGAATTAAAATTTTTTTGCTTTGTAAAAGTCTTTATGAGGAATATTTCTAAAAGCCAGCCAGGTATGGTGGCACATAACTGAAATCCCAGAACTTGGAAGGCTAAGAAAGGAGTAAGACAAGTTATGGCCATCATAGGCTACATGGAAAACTCAGGATCAGCCTGCACTGCATAGCAGGACCCGCCTCAAAAAGAAAGGAAGGAAGAGAGGCAGGGGGAGAAAGGAGAGATGGCAGTGAGGGAGAGGAAAGGGAAAATGTGATTTAAAAATTTTAAAAACAAAGCATAGAGTAAGAAAAAAAATCCTGACATATGGCTCAGCTTTCTGTCACTGTGACAACACACCAGAGACAAGCAGCAATGGTTTATCCTGCTGCACAGTTGCAGAGGTTTCCGTCTATGCCGAGGCGAGGCAGTACACCATACCTGGAAACACACGATGGAGAGATGCCACCATTCACCTCTTGGCAGCCAGGAAGCAGACAAAGTGGGGAGCCTGGAAAGGGGCCCAATATCTTCTTTAAGAGCATGCCCACAATGCCCTAAAGAATTCTCAAAAGACATCATGCTAGTTGGAGAAAACTGCATAAAGAGTATGAGGGATCTCTTGGTATCGGTCCTTACATGTGGACCTACAACTGCCTCAATAAAAACCCCAACAGAAAAAGAAAAGGCCATGCTCCCAAGTGTATTAGGCAATACCAGATCCCGCATGCTTTTCACTTGGATGTAGGGTGCCCTTACCAGTGGCATTGGCAATGCTATCAAAAGTGGAAAAGTATACATAACCTTTGCCAAGAGTGCTTCTTTGAATCCTAAAAATAATTAATTGTATCTAGAAATTTTAATTAATAATCTATCATGTGTCAAGCATTTAGTGACAAGAGCATTTATTTTAGCAGTGGCCATTACAGATTCAGAAAAGAAAAAAAAAAAAAAAAAAAAAAAAAAGATGAGGCCTGTTCACAGTGCCAGGTACTAGCCAGACATCAAGATAACCAAGTAAGTAACAGTTGACCTGAAGTGATGGTCCAGAAACACTCAGCTGTCTCACTAATACTTATTCAGTTCCTACTGTGTGTCAGCACTGTTCTACACTAGGGTTTTATTTTATTTAAATAACAAACAACAACAACAACAACACACAGGGTCTCACTATGTAGCCCTGGTTGTCCTGGAACTTACTACATAAACCAGGCTGGCCTCAAATTCATAGAACTCTGCCTGTTTCTGCTTCCCAAGACCTGGGATTAAAGGCATAAGTCGCCCTGCCTGGCTTTGCCCTAGGATCTTTAACATGCCAAATAAAGCTAGATCTCTGTGCGCATTAAAATGTTCAGTCTGACCAACTAGGTGCAAATAAGCCAACATTTATATCTCTCTATGTCTAATTACAAATACACTTACATATGCATACACACAGATGTGGATACACACAAAAACATACACCGATGTACAGTGCAGACAATCTAAAATTCTGTAAGATATAACCCAAAATATAAATAGTGGTAACTTCTAGGAAGTGAGATTATATGTGCGTTTTACATAATTGTATTAGTTAGCTTATCTGTGGAGAAGAAAAAGGCAGATCAATATGGAACTCTTCCTCCTTATTAATATATTCTACCCTGATGGCACAACTATAGTAACATTAAATATATTCAGTCAACTAATCTGATAATGGTTGGACATACGGTTTGCTTCCTGGTTTTCTGTGTGAAAGTTCAGTATGCAAAGAATAGTCTTCTAAGTAGATATCTAAGCATAGTCATGATTTTGTCTTTCAGTTTAAAAGAAAAAAAAATCCCAGAAGTACAAATTTTGTATCAAAGGGCATACACATGTAAGGCTTCTGGGCTCCCAAAAGCTGCACTAATACCCCAGCAGTTTATGATGCTTTCTAGCAGTGCCTGCTCATGCTACGAATTAACAGGGGATTAACATGCTTTTGCATTTTCTAGAAGTCTACTGTTGAAGGGGAAATTGTTTCTAACAGTAGATCAAAATGTACATGTTTTTCAATTACATTTTTAAAAATTGTCAATTTTATTTAAATAGCAGAATTCAGCCAGATCTCCTCAGATGTGTGTTTTCCCATCACCTCTGTAGGAATTTTTTCTCAATTCAGTGATGTTTATTCTGAAAATATTTATGGATTCATGTCTCCAATATTGTCTCAGTCAGCCTCCCCAGCAAGAACTGTATAAGGACAGACATGCCTTTTAGCAGTAGCCACCTCATATGGGAACGTGGGTACAAATGGGACAGTGTGGGAGGCCTGGTTCACCATTAGTGCACCTAGAATACATCCATAATACCCAGAAAACCTTCAGCATAGTATGATGGTGATGCCCACAGCGACTGTTGCAATATTCTTTTCACTTCCAGAATAAGGAAAATGAGGTTTGCGGAGCTGGGCCTAGAACCCAGAGAGCCTTCATGGTGGCCTCAAGCTCTTTCTCTGGTGCTGTGCTGCCAGTTGAGAGCTTTCCACCTGATGACTGGGAGCCAGAGACAGCTTAATTCTCTCAATTACACTTAATCAAAGCAATCTGCAATCTGAGACTTAAGTCTACATGCTCAAAAATATACTCGGTTTGTAGATGTCTGCCTGGTTACATAAGGCAGGTATTTTAAGTTGCAGGCTAAGAGCAAGTGGGTTTCTCTCTACCTCGGAAGATGATGAACGACTGATTGTAAATCCCGGCTCTGGTACAGGGGTTCTGATTGCATTAGACAGAGGGCATGAAGACTAATTAAAAGCCCTCATATGTTCATCACTGTTGATTGTGCATAATCCGCCGCAGAAGGTACAAGTGCAGCACAGCCTCTAAAGTGACAGTGAAAACAGATGAATTTCCACTCAGAACCCCATCGGCAATCCGTCTTGATTTCAGCAGAAATGGGATTTCTGTAATAATGTAAATCACAAACGGAATGACAGGCAGGAAACCCTAGGCCAAATTTTACTATTCTATCTGAGCAGGGGCTGGTCAGGCCTGGTCACGTGGCATGTGATCAATAAATAATTACAGTGGATTGGTAAATATATCTGCAGGCGTACTTCAGAGGTTTTCAAAACTAATTTTTCTAGACACCCACATAATTGGAAGTCCTGGTATATGTTTCAGGGAGCTAAAGGAAATGCATCCTACAGACCCCTAAAGAGACTTGACGTTGACTCTTTCATATAAAACAGTCCAGCCCTTTAGCCTAAATGGTCCAGCACTTTAGCAAGTGGTTTGCTCATTCTCCCCACTGCTGTGGGGGAGGGCGCCCTGCTATCCTTGTTAGAGCGAACTTGCCCACCTGGCCTATGGGAGGTGGGAGAGTAGGAAGCAATCAAAGCTGATGAACAGAAGATACCTGAGACACTCCTTTAAGTTCACATGACAGATGGGATTTGATGGATGGAAATGAATTTAAAATTGCATAATCTAAACTAACAGCAAGGAAAAAGATTTTTTTAAAAAAATTAATGGAATTCAGGACAGGAATTATAAACCTAAGGGAGAATAAGGAGAAAATTAATGAAGATTTTGAGCCTGAGAAGCCACCCCAGTTTAAGCAATAAAATGACAAAACCAAGAAGAAAACCGAGATCTGACAGGGGAAAACTGTAAATTGGCTATTTAAAAAATCTTTGGTATATTTTTATTGGGGTGAGGCATAAGCATGCCATGGTGCACATGTGCTGGTCAGAGGACAGCTCTGTGGCGCTGGGCTCCTTCCACCTCTGTGTGTGTCCCAGGGACAGAACTCCGGTCATCGGGCTTTGCAGTGCACCGTACTCAGGGAGCCCTCTCAGACCTGAGAGGCCTCTTTTTTAAAGCAGTCACATGGCACTGCTTTCTGTGATGCCACGTGTGTCTGCACACTTTGTTTCTTCCGTATGAATCACTAGGGAGGGAAGTTCACACTTCCTAATTCGCAACATTCCTTAAGTATCCTTATGCTGACTTTTATTCCTCCAAATTCATGCTTCCTTTATCTTCCTTCCTTCCTTCCTAATACATCTCCTACCAGTCCATGGGAATCCAGGTTCCATCCCTTACACAGGGATCAGTGTGCCAATTGCTCATCAACTTAGGTACGGTAACAGGTACAAGGAATACGGTACTGAAAAGGCCACAGGTTGCTCCTGTTCTTATTGGGCTCAGTCTAAAATGAAGGGTTAGATATGATATCAATGGTCCATTCTAGTTCCCAAGTTTTAACTCACTATTCCTTTTCTTCTCATTTTTATGGCTCTGGCTTCACGTTTCCAATTTCCATTACTAATTACGTCTAATCCCCTCAAAATAACCACTGCCATATGTGATGGCTACTCCTCATTGTTACCTTAGTGAAGTCACCACAGACACACCACCCCTGAGTGTGTGTGTGTGTGGTGTGTGTGTGTGTGTGTGTGTGTGTGTGTGTGTATGTGTGTGACTGGGGAGGGAGTGTCCACTCCAAATGCAAACAGCACCAGCCATGGACTGAGTTTCCAGACCAGATTAAAAAAAAAAAAGGAGGAAGTGAGCTGAGCGCCTCTCTCTCTCTCTCTCTCTCTCTCTCTCTCTCTCTCTCTCTCTCTCTGCTGCTGCTGCTGCTGCTGCTGCTGCTGCTGCTGCTGCTGCTTCCTGATTGTCTTACCTACAACAACAGCCTGTGGCCCTCAAGGTCTCCCTCCCTTAAATTATTTTTGTGACAATAAGAAAAACTATGTATGTGTGTGTGTGTTTGTGTGTGTGTGTATATCACATTTATGTATCATATAAAGAGTTTAATACTTTATTTTTTGAAGGCAGGGTCTCAGTGTATAGCCCAGGCTGGCATTGAACTCACAATTCTCCTAATCCAGCCTCTAGAGCAGGGAGCCCAGGCATGCACTACACACTCAGCTGGATATAGCCAAACCAGATCAGAATATAGACAGGAAGACACAATGGTGAGAGTCTATAAAAGACAAAGCAAAACCAGGGTGCCAAAAGGGAAAAAAAGTGTACAGCATTATTTCAGATGGACAAGGAACATGGGTAGAGGTTACTACCAAGCAGGCCCGGGAGAAGAGAAAGCATAGCAGGCTTTTCCACCTCAAAAGCTGGAACCTGATCCCATCCAAGTCTGGCCACTGGGTCACTCAATCCTGATTGCTTAATGAAAGTGTGCAAATCAGCAGACATTATGTTGGCATGCTCCAAATGTCCCTAATTATGGCCAAGTAGATGAAGGCCTTAAAATTATACTTCACCCTATTTGAAAGGGTGCCTGGCACATCATTAATTAAAGCACCTCAGCTCCCCTCCACATTAGAGGCATGATAATTATCTTCATACAAAATTTGCTTTATAACACTTGAAGTGCTTCAAATCCTAAGGTGACAACAGAATATAAACAAAAAAGTCCATGAATTAAGGCTGCGGTCCAGCACTATACCACTGCGGACCAAAGCTAAGAGCTCCCCCTTTGGGAGTAGGGAGCAGCCACAGGCTAGGGAAAGGAGAGCAGTGAGATTATTGCAGTGATATTGGCGACATCGGAGCTTTCTTGAGTCACACACTGCAGTAAGTGCCTCTTTACATCACTTCACGCTCTGGGGCAGTAAGTTACATAGGTTCCCCAGCTCAAACTCCATAGGGCAGAGGACTGGCCAGGTCCATCTGGCTCCAAAACCTACACCCCTATTCAGTACAGTGCCACCAAAGAGCTTTTGTTAAAAGAGAGCAGGGGCGAAAGGGAGGACGGGCTGTCCACTGCGCACCTTCCCAGAGCATAATGTGAAAAATGAAAGGCAGAGACCACGCAAGATGAATGCTGACCCATGAGTGACAGGTAAACAGGCATCGGATAAAAAGGACTCACTCAGGGCTGTGGCACCTGAACAACGGACAGTAAGCAAGACTGAGGCCTGAGGAGATGGTGATTCACCAAAGCTGCTCTTGGGGGAACCACAGGGTGCACACTTCTACCTAGTTATTCAAACATGTACCGCATGCCTGCTCTGTGTCACGGCCCAAAGTGCTGCCCTGGCCGCCAGGTGCCTGTGTGCCAAAAAGCACCCTAAGTGAGAAAGAGAGCCTGTCACAGAGGACTGGGGCCACCAGAACACCTGCCTATAGACTGAGACTTCCCAGATGGAGAGCTCCCCCTCTGACCCTAATCCAGCTGTGACAGAGTGAGAGCACAGCCACTCCAAAAGCCCTGAGTCTTAACCATTTCTTTTCAACAACAGGAAACGTGAAATCTTCCTGAGAAGGGCTTTTCCCAGAGATGAGGAAACGAAACACCATCTCAGTAGTCAGCCACTGACAAGGGCTCCGCGACGGTAGGGCGCGGCCCTCCAGGAGCAGAAAGATCCAGTGTTAAATTGATGCTTCCACCCAGCCCTGCTCTGCCAGTGTCTAAAAAACACATTATAATCGAGTGAAGTCAAATAAATCTGGCCTTAAATTCCAGCTCTGCACCCTACTAAGTCTGTAGCTTCAGGCAACGCACTTAACCTTCTGTGGCCCCAATAACTGCAGTTTCATAATGGAGATAACAACCTTGTGGGCATGACAGTCTGCGCCTCACGAGGCCATGTAATGTCCTGCCATGGCCCCTTCTGAAAGGCACTAGTAATATGTCTAGCCACTGCTTGGGGTCAGCCTTAAACAATGCTTTCCTGCACTAAAGCGGTGCAGTCTCTCTCTCTCTCTCTCTCTCTCTCTCTCTCTCTCTCTCTCTCTCTCTCTCTCTCTCTCTCTCTCTCTCTCTCACACACACACACACACACACACACACACACACACACACCAACACCAACCACAAACAACACCATCAACCTGCCTGCCAAATGGAACACAACCAGAGAAAACCAGCGTGGGAATCTGATCCGATGCAACTCTAAATTGGCCACCAATCTACGCTATGCTTGACTATCAGATGATGAGCCGTTAGCTTCGCCATTGACATGCCTAGTTCAAAGCTAAGTGGTGAAGAGCCCTGGTAGCAGGCAATGAAGCCGATAAGCCTGAGACAGAATGGCAGCTTGGAAAGGAACTGGGTTCAGTGAGGAGTGGCAGCTGTGTCTGGTGAACTTTCAGGGATCCAACAGCCTTTGATTCCAGCCGCTGGGTATCCAGTTCCCCTCAGTCCTTGCCTTTCCCAAAGCCTGCTGCTGCCTTTGCCTAGGATCTTACAATGAGCTGCCTACTATCTGGGTCACAGAATGCTCTCTCTGTTCTCTGTGACCAGAGACAAGGTGCGTGGGAAGCCTACGCCCACCTGGGAAACAGGCCACAAGGACGCAGTCACTAGCATTATTTGTTAAACCTCACTGAATAGGCTGGGCAGAGAGGGCGAGACTGAGTCCTTCCATTGAAAAAGGCTAAAGATGCCTCCCACAGACAGTCTGCCATAAGAACCATCTGATCTGTGTGGCGGAGAGGGGTGCAAACCATCCCTTATGAATGAATGGCATCTTTAGGAAGTTCCAGGAAGGGCTGAAGATGTGTCTTGGTAGGCAGAGCGCTTGCACAGTAGGCACAGCCCCACATAAAGTAGGTGGTACCATAAGCCTATAATCTCACCACTTAGGAAGTGGAGGCAGGAGGATCTCAAGTTCAACGTCTTCCTCAGCAACACAGTGAGTTTGAGGCCAGACTGAACTAAATGGGACTATGTCCAAAAGGTTAATAATAATAATAATAATAATAATAATAATAATAATAATAATAATAATAATAATAATAGAAGAAGAAGAAGAAGAGGAGGAGGAGGAGGAGGAAGAAATTCCATAACATACAGGAGTAATTCCTGAGATAGAAACAAAGCCATATTTTGCTGGTCTTATCTTTATGATAAATTTTGATTAAGGAATGAAAATATAAACACTGCCAGACATCCATGAAACAACTCCCCGAACAACACCCAAACTTAAAAGCAACACTTCCCACAATCTCCACACAAATCATTTTTTTTTTAAATGACAGTCAAAATGGCACACTCCCCAGTTCTGACATGGGTCACAGTGCCCACCTCTCGGTCCCGTCTCTAGTACCACACCAGTTCTCCTAGAGCACTTTGAGGTCCCTTCCCACTTAGCAGTTACCGTAGTGCCTGGCTTATAGTCCAGTTTGTTCCATTTCATGCTTTCTGATTTAAATATGTGAGTTCCTTATTGCCGCAGAATGGATGGTGGGTTTCTCCAAGCACCCTGGATGCACACGCAATGCACCTTGCTTCAGTGCCTTCCTCAAATCTGCATATAATAGAGAAAGTTTGTTTGCTGTATGTTCAAAGGCAGCAGTAAGCACGCCTGCATAAATCAAGCCCAGAGACGGAGACAGGGGTGCTCTAGTAGGCTGAAGCATAATTTATCTCCATTTACTTTTTGTCAGGACCACTACTGAGCCAGGCCCAAGGTCAGTTGTTCGCATTAGCTTTTCCTGCAGTCCCCAAAAGGACCAGGTTCAAAAGCAGCTGCTGTATATGAACTAGGTATTTGCCTCTCAATGGCCTTGGGCTGGGCAGAAAAGTTCACACCCAAAGCCACTGGCCTGGGCCTGCTGCTCAACACGCTATGAGAAACACCTGGTGGAACAGCACTCGAGCCCGCTGTTTGCAGCTCCAGTGTTTACTCTATTTTCCGGCTAAGATTCAATGCCTTCCTGGCACTGAACGGCAAGAGCTCAAGGTGGTAAGCAGTAAATCACAGCAGACTTCAAAGGAGAGCCTTTTTCTGTTCTTGTTTTTCCAGCCGACAAACAGAATACTTGTTTTTAAAGCTAGCAATCCTTCTACATCTCAGCAGCTCAAGGTTGCTTCCAAACTTCATTGTGTGAACGGTACAAACTCAATAAAAAGAAATATGGTTTATGATGAACAAAAATTTCCTGTTACATAAGAAACTACATTCTAATTGTTTGGGCATTGGAGATTTTTTTTTTCCATTTCATGACACTTGTGCTGCAGGAAGAAATGCAACAATCACAGCAGCCGCTCAATTTCCAAGAGCACCGAGGTGAACAGAAAGCACCAGCTTTCAACAGACAGTTGTGTATTTGAATTGCTTTTCTCTGACATAGCTAATAAGACGGACAGAATACAATTAATTCCTTGTGCCACAAGGAGATTTCAAAAATCCATTTCAACCAGTGGCAAGTGCTCCTTGTGGAATCTGTGCAAGCCTAAAGTTGGGAAGTTTCGATTTGTTAGAAGCATCTGTCTAGGTTACCTTCTCTGCCCAACAGTGCCTCCACCCAGAGATGGAGCCTAACGGCTGCCCACCAAGGCATCCCATGAGCCTGCCTGCCTCTCACCCTTGCTGACTGGACCACAGAGAAGCTGGTCCAGTCAAACTCCTCACCCAGACATTTAAATCAGATCAGAAAATGCCATCCATGCTTTTCTCCTTGCTTCAGCGACGGACACCTAGCGAAGGTTGGTTTAGCACTGTGGCCTACAAGCCAGGGAGCTGTCACGGCCATTCCTGCAGAGCTCTAGCTGTGCCTG
The DNA here is from genome assembly GCF_903995435.1 of Acomys russatus. Classification (NCBI taxonomy): domain Eukaryota; kingdom Metazoa; phylum Chordata; class Mammalia; order Rodentia; family Muridae; genus Acomys; species Acomys russatus. Next base: position 58,722,153 of record NC_067151.1, read on the forward strand.
AATTCCAGAGTCCTTCTGGTGTATTTCTCTTTCTATTGAATGCAGAGGTTCTGCAGTACTGAGTGACTCTTCAGAATATGAACATAAGATAACCATCGAAGCTCAGAGCCAGCCAGAAGCCTACTTGGATCAAAAGGGATGAAGCCGGCCTGCCATTTGAAACTATTCCTATTTCTGTCAGCTATTTATTAGAGTTTCTCAGATCAAAAACCAAATGGCCTTGAGTTTTTACATGCCAGATACTTAACACTTCCAAGGGCACTTCTAGCTGACCTCCTTGTCCCCAAACTCAAGGGCAAGCTGTTCATGTTAAGCTTCTCAGAATCCCATAGTGGTTCTCGACTTTCTGTTGTATCACAACTAAACTCCCAGTAAGCGCTATGTACATTAGCCGTGTATTACCCCGGCACTGCCATAGCCAAATATGCCTAAACTCACAGTCAGACCGGTGTCTGTACTCTTGTTTACTGTTCAGTGTCACATGAATTTACACTCCAAGATGACAGGATGGCACTTGCTGGTGCCTCCTTTCAGAAATGGCCCAAGGAGACCTGCAAGACTCAGATCTCCAGAGAGATCTCCAGTTTACACCTGGAGTCCCCAATGAGAGACAGAGTCCATTGTCAATGCAAATGCATAGGAATTTATTGAGCTGCCACAACGGGGTCTGCCAATTCTTTCGAGCTGGAGACTCCAAGGAGTAGAAGCATGGGCTTTTTATACCCTTTAGAGAAGCAGAACTTAGCAGAGAAACTTGATTCATTAATAGACCAGCATTGGGACTTTCTTAGTTGGGGAGGGGTAAGTACAATTTTGAGGTAGTGGAAAATTTTAAACACAAGCTGTAATACAAACTGGCTATCCTTGAGTCAAGCTGGACTCTCCAGAAATTTACATGCTTTGGCCCTTAATGGGAGTCCTTAAGGGGGAGGACTGGGTAGGCCAACTTTTCCCAGACTTTGGCCTTAATGGGGGTCCTTAAGGAGGAGTGGGTGGTTCCTTCAAGAGCAAAGAAGACAGACTTTGTGAATGAGAACATTAAAAAAAAAATGATATGCTAGGGCCTCTCTACTAAGTTTCAACTTTTTTTTTCCTTCCCCAACACTTCTACCATGAATAATAAGAACACACATAAGATTAATTAATAGAATTTAAGGGGAAAAAACATAATCAGAAAAACTGTATTGGAATCTAGTTGAGTAAAATACCCAAAAGAGATTGCTCTGGACTTAGCTGGCTCAGTGACAGGAAAGGTGCAGATCAAAAGTCCCACTTATGTCAGTGACGTTTGCATGCTGCTTGTTATAACTACTGGAGGCAAAGGTGGTCACTCAGCTGTAGTATGCTGAAGCCTGAGACCTGAATCCCACCTCCACGACCCACATTGAAAATCTGAGTGGAGTGCCATGCTACACTCGTAGTCCCAGCCCTATGCATGTGGAAAGCAGGTGAATCCTCAGGGCTCACTGGTCGGCCAGTCTAGCCTACTTGGTGAGCTACTGGTCAACAAAAGGCACTGTCTCATTAAAAAAAGATGTATAGACAGCATCTGATGAACAGTATCCATGGTTGTCCACGGGCCTCTCCATGCACCTATATAAACATGTATGTGTACACACACACACACACAGTAAGAAAGTCCTCTTCAAGTCAGGGGATAGCACTAAAAGGGAAGAGGTAAAGGTCAACAGATCCTGACAACTAGAGACTAACCAGTATGGGGGGGACTGCATCTGCTTTGTGCCCTTGCCCCTCAGCCTTCCAGGACCCCTGCTGACTGCTCAGTGACTATTTGCTGGGACAGTACATAGACAAAATGACTTCCTCTAACAGCTTGGAGATTTTGCTTTTAACAAAGGATAAAAGAAATATCCTTCCCCTCAGAACCTCTACTAAAGACAGCATCAATTCCACTTACTGGAAGCCCTCCTAAGATGACAGACGGAAGAGTGTAAACAGTAAGTGATCAAATGCTACCACGATCAAAGCAAACAAGCCTGTCACTTCCCCTGCTCTCCACGCTGACGCATTACCTGAGATGAAGCTTTTAATGGGACAGTGTAAGTCATCCCACAAGTTTGCCCAAGCATCTTCGTTTGCTTCAAATGCCACCTCTTCCTACGCTGATCCTCTCCTGCCACCACACCAACCACAATTACCTCACGTGTCACATCCATGTGGTACAAATGACGGACAGGCCCCTTAACCAAAAGCATCACCATAGCAACGAAAGGAATGCAGTTGCCGCTCTCTACCTGACACAGCCCAGTCAGCTATTTAATATGCCTGTACTACAGTGGCACAGTATACAACGAACGTGTTCACTAGCAGCAGAGTCAGGCCTGACCAAACTCTCAAGCACCAAACAGAAAGTTGATCACAAAACGAACACACCCTCCTTGAGGGTGACGTTACAGAGTGCAGTGTGAAGGGACAGAGGAGAAACTCTCAGTTTTAAGCTTCTGGTTTACAATTACACTCGGGAGGGAAAAACACATTAACTGTTCATACACCTTTTATCAAAAGTTACTGAAAACAGAATGATACTATGACACGGAGAGCCAGAGGATGAAATTCATTTTAAGTTAATCTTCTCTACCTTGGTTTGGGGTTTGGTTCTGGCTTATTTTCTGGGTTATTTCCCATTAGGAAAAAAGGAGACTCGGTGACTGAGGGAATACACGGTGGCCAGCAGCGAGCTGTGACTATTCTCCTGTCAACTTGGTCACATCTCCACTGACTTCCCTAAGAGATTTCTCAAGAGAACCTCAGAACGGTTCCTGCCACTGCCTTGATAAAAGGAAAAAAATGTTTCTATCATCAGAACCAGAAAAAGATTAGGCTAAGTCCAGAGTATCCAGGCACAGTGGAACATAGCTTAGAATGTGAAGGCCAATGCAACAAAACCTACCAGTTCTATCTTAAAGTATCTCATGAATTAGCCTGAGTTGGGCTCGTTTTAGAGTGGTCCTCATGCCTGGTACCCACAGGGACCCAGAAACCGTCAGCATTGAAAGATGGAGCCAGCACTGAGGCCAGAATGAAAGCTTTTCCATCTGTGTTATGGGGTGGTGGTGGTTGTTGTTGGTTTGTTTTTTTTTTTTTTTTTTTTTTCTGTTTTGTTTTTGTTTTCATGCCACCCAATAGGAAAAAAAGAAAGAATAAAAGAATAAAAGAGAGTGGTTCTCCAAACAATTCTCATCTATTTACACTAGATAATAGTCAAATAAAGTTTAAAAAAAAAGAATTTTTACTTGGTTACAATAACTGACATGGCCGACAAAGAAAGTCTCTAACTCACTGACAAATTAAAAGGCATATGTAAGGTCTACAAAAGCTATTCTTACACAGCTTCCTGTGTTCTGCCCTCTGCATCCTGTGTGCTAATATGTAGATTAGCACAAGTTGGAACTATCAGGCTTTGATTATACTGTAGGGATGACGAAATAATTTATAAAATCTGTAGTTTCCAGACCAGTAGTCTATCACAGATATTAACTTTGTTATAGTAAACATAAGAAATCATATTAAAACTTCATGATATACAATTATTTTACTGTTAATACAGAAAAAGACATTTAAAAATATTAAGCATTTGCCAAAAATAACAGCTTCTCCCTTAAAACCCATCTACCCCAAGAAAAGCAACACAATACTTAAAATGAGATCTAGTGTGGCCTTTCCACAGCAAATGGCTCCTCTAAGTGAATAAATGATCACATAAAACTGCTAAACATTTACAAACACTTCACACAGCGCTATAATTTTATGTATATACCCACATAAAATAAGAGCATGTACCTCAGGGATCATTTACAGAACTAAATGGCTTTCTGATTAGCATATAAAAAAGCTTAAGACAGATACCTTTCACATCTGACAGCACACACAGCGTGAGTTATGGCCATTGTTCTGTTTCTATAATTGAGTGAATGCCTTTAGACAACTGGGCAAATACTCACCTCTTATTATCAGTCAGCTGGCATGCATGTAAATATATATATTATCATGAGACCCATGGAGAATAGTAAGTTTTAGGAAAGTCCTCCATTGAAGATTTTGGTTTTTATAATTCTCTAACAACTTTGGTTGGTGTATAAAAGAAACAATATAAAAATGATATATATAAAAGCTTCTATGGCTTTAAAAGGTGTCCCTAAAGGCCAATATATTAAAGGCTTGGTCCCCAGGATAGGCAGTAAAACCTTTAAGAGGTAGGGTCTTATGAAAAGCCATAGGTCATTGGGAGCATGCACTTCAGGGGAGCCAGGGAGCTCTCCACCTCTAGCTTGGATTCCTGCCTCCAGATGCAAGCCATCAGCACCAGTCATCAGTGGTAGCCCCCCACTTTTGCCCACCCAGCATCCAGTAGAAACCAGATGCCTGAAGTAATGGATCCACCCAACCTTGGCCTTAAATCTCTGGAACCAGAAAAGAAAACAAACCTTTGATAAATGTTTTTCTCTGCATAAGTTACATTTATCATTTATTTCATTACAGAGACAGAAAGCTGACTAGCCAAAAGCAAAATAAACTGCCCTCTCCCAGATGGCAAGAGCGTCATGGGCACTGATCACAGCATTTCTTCTACTCTCTTGTAAATATGAGAGCAGGTGCTCTCATTTGCTGAAGAAATAAAAATTAGACTGATTACATAAAGCTAAATAGTAGCATTGTACTTACAAATATTTGCCTTGGATTTTGTATATAAGTTACTTCTTTTCAAATATCAATAGCTATATAGGCACACTATTGCTTTTAACAGCAAAATTATAAAACTTCAAATTTGTGATTCCATGTGACTTATGGAACACCCACCTGTATGATAACAACTATTAAAAATGGTCCAAGTAAAAAAAAATGGATCAGTGGGTACAACAGTGGAAAGAGAGAATCGACTCCTGGAAGTTGTATTCTGACCTACACACACACTCACACGCATGCATTATACACACAAACATGCACACAACAATATTTTTATAAATGGTACAAGACCATCAAAGAACTACCATGGAACAGAATAGAGTGTCCCCAAAACAGACCTCCTCATACAAACTCATGACTGTCACAAAGTCATTAGCATAATACAACACATAAAGAAGAATAAATTCAATAAATGTTCACAGAATAACTAGAAACATGAACCTTGACCACAACCACCCCATTCACAAAAACTAACTCGACAGGTAATCCAAATGAGAATATAAGTGATAAAACTACAAAGGTTTGCTTCCTTCGTTGGTGGAAAACAAATGAAAAATGATATGGGTAAAGGCTTCTCAGCAGCTTACAGAGCTAGACGATGATTAGCAAGTACGACACCAACATGGAAATGTTCACTGAAGATGGACTTAAGAAAAATGAAGAAGTAGGGCTGGAGAGATGGCTCAGAGGTTAAGAGCACTGTCTGCTCTTCCAAAGGTTCTGAGTTCAATTCCCAGCAACCACATGGTGGCTCACATCTATAATGAGATCTGGTGCCCTCTTCTGGCCTGCAGAAGTATGTGCAGGCAGAACACTGTATACTAAATAAATAAATAAATAAATAAATAAATAAATAAATAAATAAATCTTAAGGAAAAGAAAAAGAAAAAGAAAAATGAAGAAGCAAGTTCCAGAACTAGAGTCAAGAGCTTCAAAACACAAGTGGGTGGGGGTGGGTAGGGGTTCCTGCTGCTTAGGAAATACGGCCAACAGCAACTAGATGGCTTCTCCTGAAATTAAAACACTCCAGCACTGATGGAAATAGCTAATCAGGTGAAGGGACAGCTTACAGAGCAGGAGGAAAGCTTTGATAGCCAACAGAAGATTCAGTTCCAGAACAAAGAGTGAAAAACAAGACAAAAACTAAACTTGAAGTCAAATAGCATAATAGTCAATAAAGGAGCTACAAACAGTTCTCAAAAGATGAAATATAAATGGGCAACGAACATGAAAAAACACTCGCCCTCACTAACTGGCAGCGGAGATTGGAAAATAAAACTGCACTGAAATTCCCTCTCACGCCAGTCAGAATGGCAGTCATTAGGAAAACAAATGACAAATGCTAGCAAGAGTGCCGACTACAAGGAACTCTGACATGCTGCTGATGAGATGGTCCGCACGTTCATCCGCTATGGAAATCAGTGTGGAGGTTTCTCAGAAAAACTAACCTTAGATCTACCAGCTGATCCACTACATCATCCCTAGGAATTTGCCCAAGGACTCTGAGTCAACCTACAGCAGATATTCTTGCACGGCAGCGTTTTGCTGTCAGCACTCTTCACAGTATGTCATGGAACCAACACAGATGCCCAACAACAGAGGAATGGATGAGGAAGAGTGAGATCTGGGTTCTTACCTGTTTCACCACTGGTTTGGTGATGTCACCGTCTGAAGCACTCACAACAGGTCTCAACAAACTGAACATGCAGTGGAAATTGCAGAACGAGGGTCAGCCACTGCAATACTGAAATGAAAAATAGATTCTATTTCACTGAAGAGGAATCAATCAAAGCTTTTGACTCATCAGGAGGAAATTCTCCACATTGAAAACCATATGGCATCTTAACTGCCAAGCCCGCTGCTAGTATTAGACTGTTGGATAATTTAGTATGTCATGAGTGTTTAGATAGATCATAGATTTGTATCTGGCTGATCACTATGTCTGCCGATCACTTTCTATGCCTCTTATCTTGAATCTCTACCTGGAAGCAAGACTCTGATCCCAACACAGTGTGTGCTAAACACCATGGTGTATGGCATCAGGTTGCCTACTGCTGGTTACAAAGGTACAGAACCCTCACAGTTTTCAAACCTGTCTACCTACCATTTCGATTGTTTCTATTCCTCTATTTTGAGTTGTGTTCATGGGAACTCACTCTCAACCAACTAATACTTAACATGGAGAGATATACATCTGAGTTTATAGAGAGACGTTAAAAATTGTCTGTGTTTCAAAGGGCTGGAGAGATGGCTCAGTGGTTAAGTGTGCCTCCTGCTCTTCCAAAGGTCCTGAGTTCAATTCCCAACAACCACATGGTGGCTCACAACCATCTGTAATGTGATCTGATGCCCTCTTCTGGCCTGCAGGTGTACATGCAGGCAGAGCACTGTATACATCATAATAAATAAATAAATAAATAAATAAATAAATAAATAAATAAATCTTTTAAGCCAGGCGTGGTGGCGCACGCCTTTAATCCCAGCACTCGGGAGGCAGAGGCAGGTGGATCGCTGTGAGTTCGAGGCCAGCCTGGTCTACAAAGTGAGTCCAGGATGGCCAAGGCTACACAGAGAAACCCTGTCTCGAAAAAAAAAAATTGTCTGTGTTTCTTAACAGATGCAAGCACAGCAGAAAGCCCTAATTACGAGGAAAGTCTCCACTGAAACTGTTGGTATGGACTTGGAGTTTCCAGTCTGTTGTGATGATATTCCCCCATTTCCAGAACATCTTCCACAAGGTCCACAGAGAAAGGCACAGCCACGCCATCTACTGTTAAGCCTCCAAAAAGGGCTAACTGATGAATCAATGGGACACTAAGGAACAAAGTAGTGTCCATGTGCCCTAAGGGTGTATGAATGCAGAAACACAAATACCAATGACAAAACCCCATGCTTTACACCAAGCAGAGCTGTAGATTGGCATCCGTAAGGAACAAGTCCAGAGGTACATTTTCCCCAAGTAATGTCACTTAAACAATACAGTGGGATGCATTTTTAAAAGGGTCTATCTATATGCAATCATTTTCTAGAAAGTATGAGTGTCTGCTCTAATTTTTATATAAAAAAGCAAAAGATAACTGTTAAATTGCTATGCCATTGCCTTATTGTGACTGAAGAGTAATTGAATAAATAATGGTTGTAAACTGTGATGTGTCTGGTAAAGGAAAACAGCGGGTAGCACTGGGAAGATAAATCCAATCAGCCTTTCACCACATTTAATGACTGTTTTAACTCTCCTCAAGGGGAACACTGTATTCACCTACTGGTAAGATGACAAAGCACTGCCAGCTCCCTGAATCTACCTAAGCCACCGTAAGTCTAAGTGTGGACTAAACAGAACAGATTATGTCCATCTGACGTGAGCGTTCCTTCCAGCTGTTGCTGCGGAGGGAAGACTGCAGCATCAGGGAGGGGCACCATGCTCTCCACAGCACACTGGGTGTACCTGCACCGCAGCATCTGTACACTGTTGACCAAAACCACCCAACTTGAAGTTCAACTTGGCGTCTCGAGAGATTAGCATGCTATTTGGCACTTATGGGGTAGTCACTAAATGTTAAGTAAACAGACAGATCAATAAACAGTACTTCGAGACCCCCAGGCAAGGACTCTCAAGTCAAAATTCTCCTTTCACTCAATGCTACATAGCTGAAATGCAACCATGAACACCAACCACCTTAGAGTTCCCTACTGCTATAATTAGAACATTTTAAAGTATCAAATGTCTCATGAAAAGCCAAAACATTAAATCCTAAAAACTAAAATCCACTACCCAGTTGGAGGGTCCTTGGAAATCAGAGGAAGGTCATGTGCCCATCATCCTGTGAGCAGCAAGGCCCCTAGAACAGAGGAGGTCAGCATCAACTGGAGCTGGTTAGAGTGTGTATATGAGAATTCTCCATATGGTTTTAGCAGATTTACTACAGACCTAAAATCACCTCAAAATAAGGGAATGTTTCTATCACTGACAAAGGCAGGAGCCTGGGCCACATGTGAAAAAAGAAAACTGGGGAAGCCAACTGTATTTAGAAACATGGAACAGCAGAGGCCTGAGGAGAAAGAACAAACCTCAGCTTCTGGTCCCCAACCTCGTCAAGGACCAGTCAGGCTTTACAATACTTCCCACTGTAAGGAAATTCTTGGACCTCCCCAAAGACCCCTGACCTGCAAAGAAAGGTAAATCATTCTCTGGCCAATCCAGACCTTAATATTCCTGGCAGAGACAAACAACATACCAAAAATAAATCTTTTTAAAAATGCATTTATACCTACAAACACAAAAACCTTAGGAGTAAGCCTAAGTGTACAATACAACATGCTACGATACCTAGGAGTACAGTATACCACCACACAGCATTGGGAAGTGCTTCCAGGGGCATGGAGTAATAACAGAGTGCCCTGGGTGCAGTCTACCTGCGTACCAGCCTTCCATTGGCCACCATTACTCTTGCCCCAACCACTATTTACGAGTTTGTCAGCTGAGAACGACAACAGAGGTAAATTTCACACTTCACACCAGAATGAGCTTGCAAATGTTGCCCTGGGTCTCCAAAGGCACAAGCCACATCTGCTAATGTATTTTGTACCATGCCTGGCTCAGTGCCCCATGAAGGTAAAGAGTTTAATAAATGCTCCCAGTGACAGCAACAGCTAGAGTCAGCTTTCTTCTCAGCTCATCTGCTTTCCTCAGGTAATGTTTATTAAGCATTCATCTGTACAAGGTTGGGCCTATGCTAATGATGTCTACATTCTTTCTAAATAATGCTAAATACGTGTACCGCCCTAAGAGAAGACTTCCCTAGAACTCCAGAGGAGAAAATGTTGTAAGCATTGCCTGCATTTGCCTGGGGCTGGGGGCAGATATATCAAAAGGACTAGTCCTCCAAAGTCATGGATAATGTCTAGAGAGAGCCCATGGGGAGGGCGTATAGAGGTCTACAAGCGAGTCTATAAGAGCAGACTGGTGGAGAAACAGACCTTTCCATCATTTGAATTTCCCAGGCCAACCCATAGAGTCAGCTCTTACTTTGTTATAGAACGCTGTGGGTCCTGATTCCAAATTACTAATCTGGGGTGAGCCCAGGATGCTAAGCCTTTCAAGGGTACATAGATCAATTAGTGTTCCTGAGAGCCTCTCTACCTAGTTCACTGTTGAGTTTCTGCTTCAGTCAAAGGCTCTGAATCAACAGCATGCTGCGGATCACCTAGAGACAGTCTACAAGGCAGCACGTCCTTTCCCACCCAAGCTCCAGCCTGGGGCCAGGGCAACAGCAACTCGCTTTCAGGAACCTAGACTGCCAGATCCTGGCAAAAGGCTAAGGCCTCCAAAGGAGGCACAATGCTGGGCAATGGCCAGACCTCAGTACACTTAATGGCAGTAGACTGTGCATGAAAGCAGGCCCCAGGGTCACCGCCCCTGGCTTTGTCTTCCCCATGTCTTAAGTTTCTGAGAGGTCGTTTTTCATTTGTAAATGCTGCATCTCTGAGTTATTCCAATAGTACGTTTAAATGAAGCACAGTGTATCAGAACGAGGAAATGCTGTTTGTTACACAGCCCCTACTTCCTCTCCCCACTTGGCCCTCCTATACCGCCTCCTCCAAGCTTCGTCTCAAAACAGTTCCTTCAGGTTTTATTTCTAGATTCTGTCTTCCTTTGACTTTTTCAGACTCAAAATACCTCAGGGAGGAAAAAAAGAAAAAACTCTGAGTTCAATACTACTCCCATGTCCAAGATCTGCAAGAGCTATCTTCTGCTTAAATAATATATTATGGTCTCTCTGATGACTACTAGCCTGTACCTTGCTTTTCAGTTCAAGATGCCCTCTAGATCCATGAAGGCCTCTGTCTCTCAGAGGCAAGACTAGTTCTCAGTGTTCTCAGACTCCCGAGAGAGCAACAGCAGAGCTTGCCTGTGAGCCATTGGAGCCTTCAGAATCAATAAACACCAGGGCTGATAGCACATCTGCCTAGTGTGCACAAAGTCCTTGGTTTCTCTTCTAGCCCCCAAAATCAACTGGTTAATCAATAGTCATAGATGCCCGTTTGTTTATCAATACCATGGGCTTATTTAAAAGCTGGAAACCGTGCCACACACTTGTAGTCTCAGACACTTGAAAGGCTGCTTGGATTCAGGATCTACGGCCAGCCTAATCACCATCAAGTTCTAATAAATACATATTGTATGGAAGAAGGTAATAAACAGATAACCAGAGTTTAAAATATTAAATGTGGTATTCTAACTTTTTAAGATTATCTTCTATAATAGCTGGTCTCTTTCTCACAGCACACCTTCCCTTGACAAGGCACGTGTAGCTGCCCCAGCATGAGGAAGCTGTGAGCACTGGGAGCTGCCCTGGGTAGGAGACCTCAGCTAGAATCATCTGGCTCTCACACGATGCTGTAGAAGAGTCTCAGTCCTGCCTTAAATGCTAATAAACTGTCACAACAGATTTCTCCTTTGGAAAGATGGGAAGATGTGCCTTCTGTCCTAAGAAGCAAAGTTGGCTTGTAAATAAGTTTTAAAAATGATTGTTTCAAATGTTTTCCCAACTGGTTTCACTGTTTTTACCTCTGAAATTCAGCACTCTTAGAGGGGTGTCTTTTCTTAGTTGGTGAAAACACTTCCCTGACAGAGGTCATAGAAAACTCACTAGAGCCTTATGGTCCTGGTAAATATTATATTAGACATCCTTCCTAATACACACTGCCTTCTCCATCTACTCACGGCCCAGGTCAATCCCTTCCTCCACCTCCCACAGCCCCATTTGAATTCTACCTCCCAGACACAGGTAGTGCCTGCCCTTAGTTCAAGAACATGATTTATTAATGTGAATGTGTAGACTTTGAAACCTGATCTTTAGCTTTTGGAGGAGACCATATGGCAAGACATGCTTAAAGAAAAGCCGTTGGCCAAGTCTTGGCAGACGGTCATTCTCTTGGGTGTAGCGTCATCTGTCCCACTTTGTCAAAAGAGCCTTTTCAAGTCTGACTCCTGGTTCTTTCCATATCGGACTCTAAGCCAGGGAAATTGGCTTGCAGATGGTCCAGAGCTCGGAAGATTATCAAATGGCTTCCTGTTTTTAGAAACCCCAAATTATTCAGTGCTAGTCACAGAGCACGAAAGGACAGTTTTATTTGTGACCACTCAGTTTATTATCAATGCCCTTGAACAACATACAATTTTGTTGTCGGTCCACAGCACGCTGGGACAACTAACACACCCCATTGGGTGCACACCAGGCCGTGCTGGAGCAGGGTCATTTCCCTGTCTTAATACAGTCATTACACGGTTGGTGTTGGGCCCCACGTTTTTCAATACAGTTAAAGAATTTAAAGGCTGCTACACTGAAACATTTGTTTCACTACGTTAACTTCACATTTTCGTCCTAAAATTGGACCAGGCCTGTTCTGTCACTCTGCACTTGTCCCTTATTTGTCTTTGAAGAAACAAGTAAAAGTTGTAACTTTACTAAAATCTTAGACAATGGGGAAAAAAGCTGAGTTCTTCTGACACACTTATCCAACCCAGGTTCCATTTAACTGAGCTTCCCCGCGAGTGTCCCTGGTCCACAGTTCAAACTACTTTACTGTGGCAATGCTAGACACAGGGGGCCTCTGGGCTCAGACACCTACATTCTCAGATCCCTAATCAATTCTGCTCTTATCCTCCATATTTATAAATTAAAATTCTACTCAGATTTGCTTTCAGTGTAAAACATGTGAATCTCAGATTTAAAGGACCTAAAAGTAAGTGTGTACTATGCTCTTTTTTTCTTTTTCTTTTTCTTTTTCTTTTTTTTCCTTTTCTTTTTCTTCTCTTTTCTTTCCTTTTATTTTATTTTTCTTTCTTGATTTTAGTTTTGGTTTTGTTTCATTTTTGAGACAGTGTCTCTCTACACAGAGATAGCCCTGGCTATCCTGGGACTTAGCTCTGTAGAGCGGGCTGGCCTCAAATTCAGAGATCTGCCTGACTCTGCCTCTTGAGTACAGGAATTAAAGGCATACACCACCATTGTCCAGCTTTTTCTTTTTCTTTTTGTTTTTTTAGCGGTTCACAGTAATCTTCATCTAGCTTCTTTGTCTTTTTAAAAATAATTAGGTTGTTCACTTTACATCTCAATCATAGTCCCCTCCCTCCCTCCTCTCGTTTTTTGTTCCTCCTTCCCTCAGAAGAGAGCAGCCCCACCCCGACCCCAGCACATCAAGTCACACAAGGCTGAGCGCGTCTTCTTCCTCAGTGGCCTGGCCACACAGCCTTGCCAAGAGAAAGTGACCAAAAAGCATACAACAGAGTCCTTGCCAGAGACAGCTCTTGCTCCCCTTACTAGGGGATCCCCATGAAGCTTGAGCTGCCCGTCGGGTACATATGTGAAGGGGGCCTAGGTCTAGTCCACGCATGGTCCCTGGTTGGTGCTTTAGACTCCATGTGCCCATCTGGGCCCTGGTTAGTTGGTTCTGTTGGTCTTCTTGTGGGGCTCCTGTCCCCTCCAGGCCCTTCTATCCTTCCCCCGACTCTTTCACAAGACTCCCTAACTTCCCCCCAATGTTTGGCAGTGAGTGTTCTGATCCCTTGCTATGCTAGCCTTGCCCAGCTTTTTTAGGGTTGTATTTCATCAACCATGAGTATCCCAGACAGGCAACTAGTGATATCAAGTGAGTCTCACCAACCTCAAGTCCAACTATTTAAAAACTATTCCACTCAATCTAGTAAGCATCCTCAGATATTTTAAAAACATATATCATGTATGCCTCGCTCAGAAAAAGATAATCTCTCCACTCACTTACCCAGAAGCATTTATTGGAAACAAACTTCAGTATTTAAACTGATCACTGACCATTTCCAGGTTGAGATTATTTTTCCTATGGCCATGAGTTAAATTGAACATAAGTGGGCCCTTCGGCATGGACCACGGGTTTCATTAAGCATACTAAGTATTAAAGTGAACCTTCTAAGAAATATCACAGCACTGTCCTCACATATCCTCTCAGATACATCCTCTAATTAATCAGGATGTTAGAAGCTACAGGTGACAGGACCCCAACTCACAGTCACATAAACAAAGCAGGAAGAATTTTAGTTCATCCAGACAGAAGGACATCGAGGTGACTCACCACACAGAAGATAACTGGTCTTGGGATTGTGGTGCCCCAAATTCATTTGCTCTTACACATCTGCAACATACCCTCTACTTATCATGGCTTTTTTGCCTACAGGTGCTTTTTTTTTTTCTTCCACACCATAGGAAGCCTTCCCCCTCAGTGACCTCAGAAATAAGCTATCGTTTGGCCTTCATTTCCATCCGAAGACCATAAACATTTCAAGCACTATCTCATAAAGAAAATTCCCAAGAATGGCTCTCATAACTCTACCTGTATCCCACACCTTCCCTGAAGACATGGCTGCAGCCTGGAAAATAGGGCCCCTGACTAGCGGGGCTTAAATCACATGCTATTCTCATGGCTAAGAATAAGAGGAAAGAAATAGGTTATAGATGAGCACAATTATTTTCTCCTCCAAAGCCACGTGAAATGGGAAAGAAGTCCCCAGTGAAAAGGGGACTAAGTGACAATGAGAGCGAAACTCTCTGAACCGCCACAATCATCCGCAACTCGAGATTGCCACTGACCTTTCCACGCCGAGGTGGCAAGGCCATCTATTCGGGTGTGACTGCTAGACTTTATACCATTTTTCAGAAGGGCAAGGCAACCTGCCCCTCGCAGCGAGTACCTATTGTGAAGTAAATACATTCCTGAACAACAGCACCATGTGGTCGCACTGTAGATGCTCACAGACATAGCCTTAGTTTCGCTACTGCTCAGCTCTTATCAAAAGCTTAAAGGAAAGTGCATTGCATGAAAGATCTGTCACTGTAAAAATGGCTGCCATTCTACCGCCAAGCTTGTCCTTGGCTTCCTGTTAACAAATTTTGGTTTTGTCCTAGCTTTCTTACTGTTACCGTGATAAAGACAAGGCCGAAAGCAACATGGGGTCTATATCCTGACCCCAGTCCATCACTTAGGAAAGCCGAGGTAGGAACTCAAGCAGGAAAGGCATCTGAAGGCAAGAAGTAAAGCAGACGCCATGGAGGACTGCTACTTACTGGCTTGCCCTCCAGACTCATGTCCAGCTACCTTTCTCGTAGCCACCAGGACCAGCCAGCCGTTCAGTGGTGGCAGGTGCCTGGACCCTCCCACATCAAGCATTCATCAAGAAAATAATCTCACAGCTTTGCCTACAGACCAATCTGATGAAGGCATTTTCTCAGTTGAGTTTCTCTCTTCCCATGTGAATCTGTTTGTGACAAGATAACAAAAAACAAAGAAACAAACAAACAAAACAAAACCCCTAACCAGGACAGGCTTTATCAAGGAACTCATGCTGCCTCAAATGACTCAAGTCTTACTCTACTCTCAGGATTAAAGGCCAATGGGCTCTTGTTGGGACAGGTTAAGAGTGACTCATTTCAGACGATGAAACGTGGCATCTGCAGAGAGGGTTCCGGGGAAAGCCTTTAAGTTCCAAAGAATGGATAGACCTTCTTCTACCCCTGAACATACAGCAGTCACTTTGGGGTTCAGTCAGGGACCAGCCTAAGAGAACCGTGTGGAAGCCAGGAGGAAGGAGAAGGTACTTCCTTATGACAGTGGAGCCAGGCCGCCCTAAAATCTAGCATAGACGTACCTGTTGCGAAACACAGTGTCCTTTAAGTTAATGAGTTGGGGACGGAGTGCTCAGACTTTGTGATGACACATGTGCCAAAAATCTATAGCCAGAATGACCACAGTGGACAGTTCATAACGAAGTTAAAAAGCTGATTCCTCAATGGTGCTATAAAAATTCTGTAAAAGTTACATTCATTTCAACATAGGGAGTTGTTTTGTGCCTGAGACCCTGGCGATCGGTATTGATATCATCTTTCTGACATACAATATACATTTCATAGCTTACAGTTTGGTGTCTTTTAACAGACGGGTAACTTTAATGTAGATTACAAAGCCTTTAGCACAACGTGAGTGCAGAATCTTTGTAAAGTTCCTACAGGTTTCAGAGCAGCTTATGGCTGGATCATCCACAAACAATTAAAAAGCAATTTTTGTTAGCACGTCTTCAGGAAGTTTTTCTAAAGGATTAAACTTTGTTTGCCGAGAAACTTCTTTTTGTTTTGTTTTGTTTTTTCAAGGCAGGGTTTCTCTGTGTAATAGCCCTGGCTGTCGTGGATTTGCTTTGCAGACCAGGGTGGCCTTGAACTCATAGAGATCTGACTGACTGCCCTTTGCTCTCCTATTTAATTGGTTTATATACACTTAGCCAAACTGTTAACTTATACTATTATTAAGTAATTTTTGCACAGATACACACAAAGCTTACTGCTATGAGTATAAGGCCCAACCAGAGAAGTTCTGGAAAGGTCTACTTCTTCAGGCAGGTGGCTGACATCCCAGAACGCTGTGGGCAATGTTCTTGAAAAAACAGAGCTGCATTGATTGTGAAACTCAGTTATTTGAGTTCCCATGCTGCCTCTGTTGGGTAAATGTAGTTCTCCTTCCTCATCAAAGAGGCTGTTTTCATGGCAGCAGGTGGAGGTCATTACAGAAAGACACATTGGACAAAAGGCAGAGAACAACTGACCACAGCTTTGCCACACACCAATTAGTTCATCGACATACAAGCCCTAGACCTAAGATTCAAGGAACCTTGTGGGAAAGGGTTGTGGGAATATTTTAAGAGCCAGAGGACCACGGCATCTGCCGCAAGGATAGTGTCTCCTATATATGACAGGGAAGCAGTATCTGTGAAACTACAATACAGACGCCTAAACAAGACCTGTATGTAACATGGTAACACCAACCAACACATCAACATAGGGAAAACCCGCAAGGCCCCACCCCGACTAAGTGCTATGGCAATGAATGATTGATGAGTGAGGAGGAGTCAGTCTTCTCCAGGGATGAACCCCTGAGGAGTGACCCCGATCTCAAGTGGCCAGTCTTAAACAAATATACACATGAGCAACACAAAGTGAACTCAGTAGGCTGTGTTTATAAACTTACACGAGTGTGCATGTGTGTAGCAATCAAAGGCCATGAATTTGAGAAGGAGGCAGGGGATGCAGGAGTTGGAGAGAGGGAGGAAACGATGCAAATTAGTAACCATGCATGAAATTCTCAATAAGCAAATGAAAATTTTTCATTTCTATTAGTTTTTTAATTAAAACATAATTATATTATTGCAGCCCTTTCTTTCCTCCCTCCAACTCCTTCCATGCACCTCCCCTCACTTTATCTCAAATTCATGGCCTCTTTTTCTTTGAGAGAGAGAGAGAGAGAGAGAGAGAGAGAGAGAGAGAGAGAGAGAGAGAGAGTGTACATCTATTCCTAAATATATAAATGTCTGTTCAGTCTTCATTGTGTATGACTGACCATTTTGTATTGGGGGTTCTTCCCTGAGGAAGACTATTTCAGCATTTCTTAGTTGCCTGGTTTTCTCTCTGGGGTTGGTCCTGGGGAAGATCTCCGCCATGGATGTTAATATGTGTCTTGCTATGTAGCCATTGATCAGATCTTGTTAGGCTGTCATTGACACTTCATGGCATGTCTAGGAGACACAATCTCACAGCTGACTTCCTGTTCCTCTGCCTCTTAAATTTTGTCCAGCCCCTCTACCATGATTTCCCTGAGCCTTCAGTACTAGGGTTCTTATAGGTGCCCCAGCTGAGGCTGAGCACATGATGACTTGCTCTCTGTAGTGTGATCGGCTATGCTTTTCTGTAACGCTCGCCATCTCTTGCAAACAGATTCGGTTTTGATAAGACATGAGAGCTACGCTTACCTGTAAGTATGGTGATAAATACTTAGAATACAGTCAGGGATTATTCTTGCTGAATAAAGTGGTGATGGTAGACTGTCCTCTTGGATCCATGGCCCCAGGTAGTTGGCTAGCTTTCTAGCACCAGGAGTGATTTCTCTCTTGTTGAATGGGCCTTAAGTCTGATTAGACAGCTGTTGGTTGCTTACTGCCAAGATATGCACATGGCTACCACAACCTCAGCATTAGCTTGCCATGCTGGTTGTTTTTTTAGTTCATAAGCGTGATAGCCAGGTAGGGCTGTTGGTGGACTGCCCCCTGGAAGCTTGGATGGCACCTTCTAGTACCATGAAAGCTAGTTATCATGGAGGAAGCTTTCAGATCAAACTGAGTTCAGGTCCTCTGGGTCCTGGGTCTGAGGCACATGGTGTCGTCAGTGATACAGCCTTTTCTTCGACCTCTGCGAGGCAACCAAGGGCAGCAGCAATAGCCTGTAATGTCTGGGACTCCCCTGACCAATAATGCACAAGGGAGCTTTTTATGCCTGGAATTGGTTTTTTTGTTACATAGTCTATGGTTCCTGAGGGTTGTATTATCAGCCCAGACACAAAAGGCACTTAAGGAAACATCTATATTAGCAAATATATGATTTGTAAATGCCCACCCCCATTTGATTGGTTGTCCTCTCACTTTGATATCTCTTGATACACTGTGGTGGATTGACTAAGAACAGCCCTCATTGGCTCATATATTTGAATGCTTGGTCACCAGGGAATGGCGCTTTAGGAGGTGCGGCCTTGTTGGA
Organism: Acomys russatus; assembly: GCF_903995435.1. Classification (NCBI taxonomy): domain Eukaryota; kingdom Metazoa; phylum Chordata; class Mammalia; order Rodentia; family Muridae; genus Acomys; species Acomys russatus. Next base: position 58,740,467 of record NC_067151.1, read on the forward strand.
GGAAGTGTGTCACTAGGACTAGTGGACTAAACCTCTGAGTGTAAGAATGCCCCCAATTAAATGCTTTCTTTTATAAGAATGGCCATGGGCGTGGTGTCTCTTCATAACAATAGAACACTGACTAAGACATACACTAAAGTTTTGTTTTGTTTAGAAATATAAAAAAAATTATTGCCCAATTTTGTATCTCTATGTTTAAAAAATCTAGATACAACGTACATTGTACACAAAACACACTTATTGGTTACTTTGCTTATAGTACGCTTACATGTCTTCATCTCTACATACTTTTCCATGCTGTCAGACATACAGGCTAGAGGTGTAACTCAATTCAGAATGCTTACCTAATGGACAAAAAGCTGTAAATTCCATTGGCAGCACTTTGTAAACTGGGCATGGTGGTGCATGCCTATCATCCCAGAATTTGGAAGATGGAAATATGAGAACTGTAAGTCCAAAGTCACCCTCAATTACATAGGAGTTTGAGACCAGCCTGGGTTTCATGAACTCTACCTCAAAAGTGCCTGCTCCCCTAGAAAAAAATTCCAGACACACACAGATCTTCACATTTTTAGTCACAGATGTACTGCGTGCTAAAAATACTAAAATCATTTAAAAATTAATAGTTGCTTATACAGTGGTCATTTAAAAGATTTTATGGAGGGGCCGGAGGGTGGTTCAGTGGTCAAAACAGCTGGCTATGGGGCTGCAAAGATGACTCAGCAGTTAGCAGCACTGGCTACTCTCCCAGAGGTCCCAGGGTCCAATTCTTAACACCCACATGGCAGCTCACAAGACTATGTAATTCCAACTCAACAGGTTCCAACATTCCAACCTCTTCACTCATCTTTTTTTTCCCCTAACTTGACTTGTTGTATTGAAAATATATTTTTTGCTTTCATATAATATTTTCTAATCATGATTTCTCCTCCCTCATCATCTCTGATACACTAAAGTTTTTTAACTATTATGAATTCCAACTTACTGTTTCTGTCACTTTCTTCTGTTTCTATGAATGGATCATAATGCACTATTTCTTTACGTGCATTTTTTTTTTCTTAAGAGCTGTCTTAGTATCCAAAATATATAAATAATTCTTAAAATTCAACAACAACAACAAAATTGATCCAATTCAGCTGGGCGAGATGGCACACAACTGTAATCCCAGCACTCGGGGAGCAGAGGCAGGCAGATGTCCCTGAGTTCAAGGCCAGCCTAGTAAAGAAAGTCCAGGAAAACCAAGGATACACAAAGAAACCCTGTCTCAAAAACAAAACAAAACAAAATTATCCAATTCAAAAATGAGCAAAGAACTCAATAGAATTTTCTTTAAAGTAGATAATCAAATACATGATTGATTAACAACACAACACAAGTGGAAAACACAATGAGAAACCATTCCACACCTAACAGAAAGACTATCATAAAAGAACAACAATTTAAAATATAAGCCTGTAACGACTGTTGGTAAGGATACAGAAAAATGAAGCCATCATATATGATTAGTAGAAATATATCATGGTATAGCTTCCATGAAAAGTTTGGTGGCTTCTTAACGAGCTAATGAAATTGCCATGTTCTCTAGTTACAAATTAATAAGTAATTCCAGCTATACAGTTATCCAAACATGAACGCTCACAGAATCACAACTCATGGTAACCGAAAGGCAGAAATATCCCAAAGTTATTTCATCAACACATAAACAGATTGTGATATGTGTATACAGTAAAATATTATTCAACCATAAACAAGAATAAAATAATGAATGAACTTCTAAATAAGCTTCAAAAATGATGATGAGTAAAAGAAGCACACACATGGTCACTTACTGAGTATTGTATAGGAAACATCCAAAACAGACCATTATAATCACAGGGAAAGCAGACTTCGAGCTGGGAGAGGACTGGGGGAAGACTGAATGGAGAATAGCCATTCAATGGCTACAGAAGGTTCTTGAGGGGTTAATAGGAAGTCTGAAGTTAGAAAGGCAGTGGTTGCACATTCAGTGCCACTGCATTTGCCATTTGAAGTAGCTAACTGTATACCATGTGAGCGTCTACCTGTGTCTATAAGGAAGAGCACTGATGTCACTGAAGCCACATCTCTAAATGAGCCCTAAACGCCAGAGCTTCAGATACCCTCAGTGCCACACGTTCAGGTAAGTTCACTTCTGCTAAACTTCACTCTCCCTGTGCTTGGATTGGACTCGGGGACATTAACGGTAGCAGCTATGTGTAAACCATTCTTGCAGAGACTGGAGCATCTTTCTGATTCCCACTGCCAGACAATCACAGGCATGAACTTCTCCCAGGCCTCAACTCCTAAAAGACTTCCTTGACGACTACTATGCAAAAGGCTCTGTGTGGCATGTAAACGGTCACGTCACAGGTTTCCTTGGAATCTGTTCTGCTCGCTCACTTTGCTCCAACCTCTAGATTAAGCACCAAGACCTTGGACCTGTCACCTTCCAAGAGCTGAGCAGCTGACCTTTCTGGGAAAACACACACGGGACACCCAGCCAACTGTGCCGCAGATGGCCTGAGTTAGAAAAGAGTGGAGTCAGGATGATGCCTTCCTTCTCCTGTATTTGAACTGAGAAGAAAAGAGGAACCACAAAGAATCAGCACACTAAGTCAGGCAGCTGCAGCAGACTGGAGGAAACCGTCAGTGCTGGACGCCGAGGCTTGTCAGGTGCCTCCGGTTTAGTGGGGCTCGGGCCCCCCAGGATCCTGGCTCTCCAGCTTCTGCATCCATTGAATGACTACAAGTTTATGTCCACAGCACATCCAGGTACAGGAAACCTACTGACCTATCACAGCATCTTCTCGAGGGAACAGGTACATGGTGAAATAGAAACGATGGGGAAATGAAAACGACTGTCATCTTACAGACCTGAACTGAGAGAGAAAGACCTCTTTCCAGGTTTAACAGCAGTAGCCCTCTGCGCAATGCTAAGAATGACCTGCCACCGAGGTAATGATCTTTCAAATAAATTCTGTAAGTTTCCTTACCAAAATACTGCATCAATTTTCCTTCAGTGATTACAGTGCTTACCAAAACCTTAATCTGAAACTATCTCCTGTTTATAGCTTTCTCTTTTTTTGGCATCTACTTTTATTTAATTGTTTAAGATTCTATTACTCTATGTATGTGTCTTGCCTGCATGTATGCTTATGTACCACATGCATGCTTGCTGCCCACAGAGGTAAAAAAAAAAAAAAAAAAAAAAAAATTGGATCCCCTGGGACTCAGGTGACAGATGGTTGTAAGCTGCCATGTTGTGCTAGGAATCAAAGCTGGGCCCTCTGCAAGAACAAAGTATTTCAACCCCTGAGCAAATTCACCTGTCCCTCTAAAACCACGGGGAGCTCGGGGCTAGCCTCTGATGTAATTATTCTCTCCTTTTACCACAGAATTCTATCATTTTAATAGTGGTTCAATTAAATGGGTGTTTTACTATTGGCCTAAGTCCAATATATAAACAAGCACAGTTGAGACCAGGAAAAAAAAAAAAAAAAAAGACTCAGTAACTTTTTCTTCCTTTCTCACTTTGCAGCCTGCCTCTCCATTAAAAGCTAAATGTACACAATTTTTTATCAGTAGAAACAATTCTCTAATTGCACTTTGGGAAAATGCATGAGCGTGTTAATGCACAAAAAAGTATATTATAAGGTTAGACAACACAGTTCCAAAACCACATAGGTCAAAGAAGAAACCTCAAAAGGAAAGTTTAAAGATTCTGAACTAAATGGAAAAAAAAAAAAACCTGCAAGGTGCAGGAGTAGTGCTTTGGAGAAAATTACAGCAGTGAATAGGAAGGAGATAACCTAAAACTCAGGGTTATATAAGCAGAAGGGGGAAAATAATAATAATAAAAAAAAACAACAGAAATCCATGAAACTGAAAATCGGAAAACAATAGAGAACGTCAACTAAGCCAGCTGCTGCCTTTTGGCATAATCAATAAAATTGATAATCCTTAGCTCAGCCCCATTAACTAAGACAAAAAGATAGAGAACACAAATTATCGATAACAGAAATGAAGGTTAGGCCATCACTTCTGATCCCTCAAACCCTGAGAAAATAATCAAGGGATGGTGTTATCAACTTTATGTCTGTAGATTTAATAGCTTGAGTGAAATGAACAAAGTCCTTCTAACAAATTCTACAAAAACTCACATAAAGAAAGAAGATGATCCAAGTAAAGAAAAGCAATGTCCAGCAACCTTGCATACCAGCAAGGAGCAATTATAGACAGGTTCACTGGTGAATTCTATAGACACTGGAGGAAGAAGTCATGCCAATTCTCTATAACCTCTCCCAGAAAACAGCAGAGACAATGCTTCTAATCTTCTATGAGGTCAGCATTACCAAACAAAGACAGAAAACTACATACCAGCATCTTTTTACAAACAAAAATAGAAAAAAAAATCCTCAAGAAAATATTAGTAAACAGAATCCAACAGTGTGGACAAAAACATGTGGATCTGTAAAGGCACAAGCTACTTGGAAGTCTAAGGCAAGAGGGTGCTGTTACCCCAAGTTGTGAGCCCTGCTTAGGCTCAAAAGAAAGAAGGAAAGAAGGAAGGAAGGAAGACAGACAGAAAAAAAGATGGATGTGGTCTAAAGGGATAAGAAAGTTATCTGGAAGCCAGGCAGGGTGGTACACACCTTTAATCCTCCCCAAGTGCAGACTATGGAGGCAGCAGAAGGCAAATCTCTGAGTTCGAGGCCAGCCTGCTCTATGGAGTGTGCTCCAGGACAGCCAGACATCACAGAGAAACCTTGTCTCAACCCGCTACTCCCCCCAAATAAAAGAAAGAATACATTTATTTGGGCTTGGAAGGGACGGGGCTGGGGTCCTGTTACATCACGTACTATTTAATAGCACTGCCCAGTTATTTAGCTTTATAACTGACGATTGTCTGCCCAGATAGCATTAAATCACGTGAGGAAAAAATATGCTATTTGCACATCAAATTCTTTCGCTGTCTCCATTTAAGAAGCAGTCATTTAATACCTATGTCCTGGGTAACTAGAAAGCTGAGAGTTACTGAAATCTAAGTAAAAGGTTTAATCTTGGGTTGGGTTCACATCCTCCTTGGTGTTAATGATGACAGATTGCAGGTCTAAGCCTAAGCAAGCACCTCAGTAAAGTACCTCAGTAACAGAAGGTCCCAGGAGAGCGGCTTTCAGGATTCAGACCATGCCAGCAATGGCAGGACACTGCTTCTCTACATCCCAAGTGAGCACTGGGCAGCACTGTGGTCCTGTACTTTTACAGAACACATATTTATTTGCTACAGTGTTCTGACAGACTGTTTCATCAATTTGCTTGAATAAAGGAGGAAAAAAAAAATAGATAGACCAAAAAATTTCATTACCCATGGGCTTTGTCAAAATTCACAGCAATTAATCAAATTCCTTCTGCTGGTGTAGAAAACCAGCTAACCAAAGGGCTGCATCAAAGATCAATGGAGTATTTGTTTCTCCCTTCAGGAAAATTGACTAGTAAGGGCTGGAGGTGTAAGCCTAGAGCACTTGCTCAGCAAGTGTGAGGCCAGAGGTCGGACTGTCAGCACCAAAATACACAAAACAGAACAGAACATTAACTGACAGCGCTGTTCACAGTTTTTGTGGGTGCTTAAAAACAACTTTCAAAGAAAGGAGCTTCATTTATTTGCAGGCAGAGTCAATGGCCAAACTCTGCCAAGACAGGGTGAGCAAGTCCTCAATAGTTCCTGCCTCACAAATATGTCTGTCAGATACACGGGGCCTGAAGGCTGAAGATGATGCTCCAACTTTATAGAGAGTTTTGGGTGTTCAGGCAGCAAACTCTCTGTCATTTTTTTCACTTTGGAAGCTATCAAACTACCCTTCCTGTTTACTCAGGTAATTAATTTTATTCCTTCTCAAATCTCTGATGGGATTGAAGACCAGGTAGCTTAGTCTTACAATTAAGCCTAGTTGTTTAGGGGTTAAGATGTTTTTAGGTCTAGATAGATGTTTTAAGTTGACAGAGATGAGATATGATAGATATTAATTTACATTCAGAATTTTAGACTCACCAAGATAGGAAAGATGTTTTCTTCAAGGCTGCCAAATACAAATAGCCAAAACACTATGAATGCAACATTAATATAATTTCTGATTGTTTCATGGTTCTCTTGCTGTGTGTAGTTTATTTTATTTATGTGTAATAATATAAATGTATATGTAAAAACATAAAAAGTATTAAAAAAATAAATTCAGCCCTGGAAAAATGGCTCAGAGGGTGAAAACCTGTCCCCAGAACCCACATGGCTAGTCATAACCATGTGAAACTCCAGCTCCAAGAGATATGATTCCCTCATCTGGCCTCTGTGGGCACCAGGCATGTATGTGCTGCACAGACATTCATGCAGGAAAATCCATACACATAAAATAAAATAAAGAAATCTTAAGAAAAAACCCCAAATAAACCCACAATATGTTTTCAGCATAATTATATTATTTTACATGTATACATGTGCATAGTAACACAGGTACACTTGACTATAAAACACATACAAGATATACAGGACACTTAGAATGCAAAGCTTTAGTAACTGCCTTTGGTGTTCTAGGCAAGGCCACTTCATTTGGAAATGTTCTCTATAGCAAAATAGCAAAGACAGACTTCTTACAAGTGTTTAAGCATCTATATTCATATTTACAGTCCAAAGTAGGGAAAGCCCCGCCCCCATGACGGGGCATGAATTTGGCTGTTTAAATTGCTTCTGTCACTGAAGTTTAAATCCTATGTACTTCGCTTCCTACACCAAATCTAAGGCCCACAGGGACCTTCACTTCTATGCTCTTCATAGTTACAAATCCATATTTGCATAGTGAAAACTTGACTTCAACTTGCTGTCATTTCTGCCCATATCACTGAGATCCTGAGGGCAAAGATGGCATTGCTTTCCAGTGCCACGGCAATCTGCCAGCTACAAAAAGCTTTTAAATATAAGCTGTATCCATGATGGACAATCTACTGAAAAATATGTAGTGTCTCCTGTGATTTTAGTCATCTTATGACTAACAATACATCATAGAAATAGGCTTAGATTTGGAAATGTCTGAATATACTGCCTTGAATACCTTGATGATACCATAAGCAAGATTAAGTCCTTAACTCCAAGGCCACAATAAACAATAAAATAAGTAATAACAGATAAGGCTCCAGTCGTAGTTACAACAGCTTGCGTACTCTACATGTAAACCAGCCACTCCTCGCTCACTATGGTATATGAGAGAATATACCATTATTTCCCAGTTTATAGTTGAGGAAACTGAGGCACAGAGGTTAAATAACTTGCTCCAAATGACAAAAGAAGGAACGAGGATTTAACCCGAGCAGACCGTCTCCCAAGTGAGCCTTGCTTTTGCAGCATTACATATGACACTCTAAATACTTTAATTTTTGTTTAAGGTGGAAGATTTTTTACTTGAGTGAAATAAATGACTTCAGTCCAATTCAAGAGAGGGGAAACATATTTTTCTATGTCTAGCAACTTAATAACAAATATAAATTAGCAGGCTCTACCCAATTACTCAGCAGTTGTTTTATTTAGTCGCTGTCAAATCAAAAATGGTCTTCTGGAGGCCTAGAAAAAGTAAAAACTGGCCACCAGGTTCCCGTTGTTAATAATTAAAATGTTCTGTGTGGTTCTTTCCCTTCTCTGTGTAAATTTTTAAATTTCTCCATGTCCTCTGGCCATTTTCTACCCTGGCAAATACAAGTCATTAAAACTGCCTCTCGTAATGGCCTCATAGTGACCATAATGTCCCTTCTGCCACCTAAAATAGCAGAAAGGCTATAAACAGAAGCAGGAGCTGCTCTAATGATTTCCAATCAATCAAAATGAAGAAAATGGAAGTCCAGGAAAAAAAAAATGGAAGGGAAGGCAGAGTCACATTCTATGCAACATGCACAGGACACTGGCCATCAGTAATTCTTCTTACTTTATGAAGGACAGTAAAGAAAAGCACAGATGCAGAGCCAGCCACTGTAGTGGTCCAAGGGCTGAGCTTGTACTGAGTGCACGTGGTCTGGAAGAGAAGTGAGGTCACTTAGGCAAGCCACAGGATGGAGCTCTGTGCCGAGAAGGAAGTGCCGCTCAGAACCTACACTGACAGAAGACCTGCCAGGGCTCTTGGTCTCAGGAGGAAAGCAGGCAGAGGAAGTGCAGGCCCAGGGCGATGGAGGGAGACTCTGAAAGTGCCCACCTTGTCTTTTGCTTTCTCTTGCCTCTCCTCTACCAACGAAGACCTCTTTTATTTGTTTTCTGTTCAGACGCCTTCTCCTCAAATTTGGAATTCTCTTGCCTGAGTGTGCTGAGATCACAGGTGTACACCATCTCGTCTGGACCATCAGTGAAGAGCTCTCACCTTTACTTCCATCCCAAAATGCATGTTCTTAGGCTCCATGGGCACTCCTGTTCTCTCGAGCCACACCAAGCGAGCAGCAGATGTGTTACCATTCTCTCTCCTATTTATTGCTTAATAACTAAACCCATCCAAAAGACTTCATATTTTTACCTTTTAGCATTTTATTTTGAATTAGAGATCACAGGAGCCCATCTTGTAAAGAAATCACCAGCAGGAGGAAAATGTTGGAGATGAGAGAAAGCTGATAATGAAAGCCTGAGACTGTCCACATTATTTTACTTTTAAGAATATCAGAGAGGAGGGCCAGGGCCAAACACACCACACTCGTCCTATCTGGACTGTCCTACCCTGGCACTCTCGGAAGGAAATGCCTTCCCCTGGGGCCAGGTGTTAGAGACTGAGTTTCTGTCCTGTGTATGCTGCATGCTGGTCACTGAGCTACACTCAAGCTCTGAGTAGAATGTCTTTGCAAATGGACTTTTCCAAGTACAACATGTTTGTGCAGGCCCCACCCCTACCCCACTGAACAGTGTGGCTCCTAAAAGGAAGAAAGCCGCTGGACAAACGTATCATGTCAGCAGAACATTATTACTTGTCTTTTAAACATTTAGTTAGTTTTATCTGTGTGAGTGTTTTGCCTGCATGTACATATATGCACCACATGTGTGCAGTGTCTACAGAGGCCAGAGGAGGATGTGGATCCCCTGGACTTGGAGTCCAGACAGTTGTGAGTCACCATGTGAGTGACAGAAACTGGACCCAGGCCGTCTTAACTGCTGAGCCATCTCTCCAGCCCCCAAACATTATTTTAGCCCAGGATTTCTAAGCCTCTGAACTATTGACACTGAGAAGAGAAAAACTTTTGTATTCCTTTTTCTTTCTTTTTTTTTTTTTTTTTTTTTTTTTTTTTTTTTTTTTTTTGGCTTTTTGGCTTTTTGAAATAAAGGGATCTGTGTTGACTAGGTTGGCCAGGAACTCACAACATAGCCTAGGCTGACCTTGAACTCATAAATATCCTGTCTCCACCTCCGAATGCTGAAGTACAACATGCATCACCATGGCCAGCAAGAAAAATTATTCTTAAATGGTAAGGAAAAAGATTTTCTTAGAACAAACAAAATAGGTCTCAAGATTATTTATTGCAGGTAAGTGGAGAAGTGGAGGAGAAACTGTGGGGAGAGGAGGGAAAAAAAGAGGGGAGGAGAGGGGAATGGGGAAAGGCGGAGAGAGAATAAAGGGGTAGATGGAAAACGACAGAGGAGACATTGAGGGTAAGGATTCTTGACGAAAAGACCTAACAGGACTCTGACTGAAAATAGGCCAGAGTGATCAGATATCAAGGGCAAAAATGAGAAATTTGATCAAACACCAAGGGGGAGAAGGAGTTTCACTAAACTGATTCAGCAGGAGTCTTGCTAGAACTTGGCTGGCCTGAAACCGAGATGAGAGAGATTAGCCACTAAGGCAAGTCAAGGAAAGGGCTCAGGGGAGCACAGAGTTCAGTCAAGGAGAGCCTCTCTCAACATTTTAGAACAAATAATTCTTTCCTGTGTGTGTGTGTGGGGGGGGTCATTTTGTTTATTGTACAATAGCCGCTTTCACTAGCACACACAAACACAAATGCACATTATGACAGCGAAAGACGTCTGAACACATTGCCAAATACCCTGCTTTAGAAGGGGCTAACAGACTTTCTCCATACAGAGACGGAGAGGAAATATCTCAGTTTCTACAGTATACAACCTCCATGCTTTAGTCTTCTCAGTTGCTACATCATTGAAACCTAAATAGGAGCCAGGTGCGGTGGTTCAGGCCTCCCAGCACTCGGGAGGCAGAAGCAGGCAGATTTCTGAGTTTGAGGCCAGCCTGGTCTACAAAGCTAGTCCAAGACAGCCAAAGCTACATAGAGAAACCTTGTCTCAAAAAAAAAAAAAAAAATGTGAAGAAGGAAGGAAGGAAGGAAGGAAGGAAGGAAGGAAGGAAATTAAATAGGTGGCTGGCCTCTGGGCAATAATTCAACATAATAGTGTCCTTTTCAAACAGCCTGTGAGGAAGGTCTCTAAAAGGTTCGCACAAATCTTCCTTTTCCCCCTGGCTATGCCCCAAACCTTGCATTCTTCTTCCTAGTTCTCCAAACTGCCACATAAATTTTGTTGGGGTGGAGTGTTGTTGTTTTTCTTTTTAACTAACGACAGTATTTGGGGTTATATTTAGAATGTTTCATGCTCTCTTTCCTTATCTCACATTCTGTATTACATCTCTAAAGTGTATCTATTCCTGGCAACAGACCGTATGAAGTAGGTCACTGGAACAGCATATCTGCTTTTACAGTCTCACATGAAACTCACACCATCAGCTTTGCCTCTAAGACAATTACATATTTATATATTAATAAGATTACCCTGGAAATTGTGACATGGTAAGCCTGGTAAAGGGTGTATAAAACACCACTACTGAATGTGAAAATTTAAACTTCATAGTTATGTCCAATAGCTTCAAGAGAGACCTCAACAACAAAGTAAAAAGGGTCACAGACAATTCTTAAAATTTCGAGTTACTGGGTTTCAAAAGGTGACAACTAAATTAGTAGGAGAAAAGAATCTCTTAATAAATGCAGGGCAAATGTCTAATATATAAGTCACAAGCCACAGACTTTTACTCCCACACATGTACTCTTTGATAAAATATCAACATCAAAATCTCAATTTTGTTAGATACAAAGGCTCACATCTATAATCCCAGCTACTCAGGAGGATGAAGCAAAAAGACAAGAATACTTGGGACCCAAAGTTCAAGGCTAGACTGCACAGTACAAAAAGAACTACATTCTGTGCATGCAGGTGTGTATTATATAGATAGATAGATAAAGATAGAGATAGAGATATTTCTGGCTAGCCTTATATATCTCCATGTACACCAGCCAGGTCTCAAACTTACAGCAATCCACTTGCCTCTGCCTCCCAACTGTTGGGGTTAAAGACGTGAGCACACAGCTAAGAGCTCCTACCTGCCGTCCCACGTACTAGGGAGGCTGAGGTAAGATGAGCACTGCAACCTGAGCTAGTTAAGGGTCTCTTCACTAGCCTGGACCACAGAAGATAACTTTGTCTCAAGTACAAACAAAAACTTTCACATAAAAATGCAAAGCAACAGCTGCTCACTAATAAACATTCTCTTTTTAACAACAGCCACAGCAGAAAAAGTACAGAAATCATAAAACATGATACAAAAAAAAAAAAAAAAAAAAAAAAAAAAAATCACCCTGCACCACAAAGGATGAACTGCTTTTAAGATTTCAGATTTTCTTTTCAGCTTAGGGTTATGATAATTCTTTGCAGTCTTTTGTGTATTAGTCAGAGTTCTCTATAGGAACAGAACTTACAGAAGGAATGGAGGTGGGGCGTGTTAGAATGGCTTACAGGATGCAGTCCAGCTAATCCAACAATGGCTGTCACCTAAAGGAAGCTTCGAGAATCCAGTAGTCATTCAGTTCACAAGGCTGGATGTCTCACTCGTCTTCAGAATATGACAGAGGTGTCCTGAAAGATGTAGTAGGCTCTAATGTCAGTGGAGGGACGGACTTGCCAGTGAGGTGAGAGCAAACAGGGAAAGAGGGAAAGCTTCCTTCTTCCATGTCTTCATAGAGGCTGCCAGCAGAAGGCGTGGCCCCGGCTAAAGATGGATCTTCACCCCAAAAGATCCAGATTAAAAGTGGGTCTTCCTACTTCAAGTGATTTAATTAAGAAAAAAAAAAAAGTCCCTCACTGGCGTGCTGAGCTGCTTGGGTTCTTGTTAATGCTAGATGTAGTCAAGTTGACAACCAAGGAACAGCCATGACAAATGTTTAAGATGACAGATATACTAGTTACCAAATCTGATCATTACACATAGTGCACAGGCATTGAAAGAGGAAAGGGGCGTGGCTCTGTGAGAGAATGCTTACCTAGTTCAAACCCCTGTGTTGCAAAAGAAAGGAAAGGACTGAAGAGGGAAAGTGGGTAGACCTGAGGGAAGAGGAAGGGAAGGGAAGGGGGAGTAAGTAGGAGGGAAGGAGGAGGTCAGCTCTGCAAGCTACTCACACAAGCTGCCTATGATCACTGAGGGGAAGTCACATTACCCTATGTGACACGGACAGCGGTTACCATCTATTCTGCCCAACCGTTAACTCCACTCCAATGACAAGCAGGCAAAACCCCAACCTCCTAGTTCCTCTGGCAGCTAGCAGTGAAGCCATGACAAGCCTGATGGGTAAATAAAAGCCGGGCTCTCCTGAAAGACCTTTGAGGAAAGCTCTTAAGAGGGGGTGGGGGACAGGTAGTGACAGAAGGCTGGCAAGCACTGGCGTTTTGGTCTTTCTCTTCTTTACCAGAAGGAGAGCCTACAGTCAGCCAGGGTTCTGCCATTCATGTCCAGAATCCGGTATAAGGACAAGAATCACATCCCAGCACAGCAGAGCAGAGAGCTGGGGGCAGCAGAGCCTGACGAAGACGTGCTCTACTCCAAGCAGAGCCTGGCTCCATTCTTATTTTACTTCGAAGAAAAATAGTCCTCTAATTTATTTGGTTATTGATTCTGACGGTTACTTACAGGTGAACCTAACCCTAGCCCGACACGTTGCCTGCTAGGCACTTTAGTAAGATAAAAGCATACGTAAGTGGCAGTCATTGTTTGGGTCATTTAAATACTCACTGGCTCTTTCATACAATCGATAACTATTGAGCATCTGTACCGGGTGACAAAAACACAGAAAGAAATAAGACCCGGCACCAAGTCTAAAAGAGACTACTAGACAATTAAAGCAAAGTCTAACAAGTCCTAGGACATGGAAAGAATGGGATCCTGGCAGCACGTCCAAAAAAAAAAAAAATGGTTCACCCAAATGTGAAGGAAGTCAATGGGATCTGAGATGGCCGTCCAGGGTGATGGGGAATTTAGTTTGGAACCTGAGCGATGAGGCGGGGGTGTTTAGCAGGCTCCTGAAAGAAGAGTATCCACTAAGCAGAAGTATACATGCATCCCACAGCGGGAGGAGAGGGACGGTGATGTACTTCAGGAAGGCAAAGTCAATTACAGAGGCTGAAACATATCAGGCAGTGGAGTGGAATGGAGCATCCTTCTTCTGGGTCCCACAGAAAGGATGGACGGTTTCCTCAGCTATGACTTTGTCACAATAAGGAGCAAAATGGGCGAAGACTAATCAAAACCCATCACTTATCTTTAACTCTCTACCCTTCAAAGTGTCCCGGTATCACTAAAGTATTACTGACTGTCTTGCAGCTATCTGCCTTATGCTGTCATTGTTTAACCATCCAGAGCACACTGTTCCCCAAAATTGGTAGGGCTTTCTGAACAGTGAGGGGGACTCTAGAGAAGGGCTGCCTTGTGGGTAACCGACAGTACAAGAGCTGGGATACTTTAAAAAACAAACAAACAAACAAACAAACAGCAACAACAACAACAACAAAAACCAATGTGTTCAGATCACATTGAACACCAAGAAAAATAACACTCTGGCTATTTAAAAAGAGAGTGGGGCATGAATGACGAGCCATTAAGTATAGTGGCAGAGGCAGTGACAACGGAGACTCAATCTAGAATCCTTACAATGTAATGCAGAGATGGGGACACATTTTAAGGAAGATGGAGTCAAAAGGCTCAACCAGCCAAGCAGGAAAGCGAAGGGTAAAGAGTGATCATGGATTTCTAGCCTTGTCACCAGTGCTGGCTGCTTTTACACCAACTTGGCACAAGCTGGAGCCATCTGAGAGGAGAGAAACTCAATTGAGAAAATGTCTTCATAGATCTGGCTGCGGACAAGCCTATAAGGCATTTTCCTAAGTAGTGATTTATGGGGGAGGGCCCAGTCCAGTGTGGGTGTGGCTACTCCTGGTGGTAGTCTTGGGTTCTCTAAGAAAGCAGGTCTAGCAAGCCATGAGGGCCCCTGCATGGCCCCTGCATCAGCTCCTGCCTCCAGGTTCCTGCCCTGTTTGAGTTCCTGTCCTGACGTCCTTCAGTGATGGACTGTGATGTGCAAGCCTAAGCCAAATACACCCTCTCCTCTCCAGGTTGCTTTTGGTCACAGAGTTCATCACAGCCATGGTGACCCAAACTAGGGCAGCACCTTAGGAAAGAAGGAGAGCTCAGCATTTAGGACCGTGTGCTCCGCATAAAGGCAGTCTGGCTTAGTTTTGAGGCGTCGCAAACACGGCTGGGCTTGTATGCACTCTGGTTCCTGCAGCCCCACCCTCTGGAAGAGTAACAGCAAGAACAACAGAATCTATCTTGGCACGTCCAGAAGGACGGCCTGAAAGCTCCTGAGCACGGGCTTGAAGTGTGGGAAATGCCGAGAAAAGGCCGGAAACACTCCGCTGAGGTGACAGGTGCCACTTGCTGAGATCGGGAAACTGAAAGGGGCACAGATGGAGGGGACAGTGGTAGATTTAGGTTTGGAGGTGCCTTTAGATCAGAGCATCTAGTAGGTGGCTAACAATGGAGTCAGTAAGGACAGAGTTGTGGGAACGGGACACACCTTGATAAAGACTAGTGTTAAGGTGGCATCTGAGGGAAAATCGAGCAGACACAAGGAAATGGGCACCATGGAAGAACTTGGAAGTTTCTGTAGGCGAAACATAGAGAAAAGGCTTAGGGGCTGGGAGCCTAGGTCAATAGTGGAATGCACTCTAAGCGTGTGCGGAGCCCTGGATTCTGTCCACAGTACTGAAAAAGAAAAAAGTTTAGGAAGTTCCTCTAGTCAAGGAATGGATTGAGGGAAAAGACTGAAAAGACAAGAGAAAGGCATGCAAATGTCAATCCTAACAAAAATATACTTTAAAACTTTTTCAAAAGGTAAATAATACTGAGAGGAAGGAAGCATGACTCACGAGCACTGCTTGCTCAGGAGACTCCACCCAGAGCTGGGGCAGTGAGCAGTGAGTGACATTCCCTAGAGCCACTGTCTAAACATTTCTATGAACCACCTAGAGCAAGTGCTCAGGAAATCCCAAGTTTACAAGGGTTAAAAAGCTCTTTTCATAGTAAGAATAAGTCTCAGAAACACAAAACAAGCAAACAAGCCAGAGTTATCTGAATAAATAAGAAAAAAATCAGATTTTTCAAGGAAGGAAATCAGAACATATTTGACTTTTGTGAAAAAAATAATTCAAATTGCAGTTAGCAAATAAAGTTCTGGCCTGGAGGTTTTGGTTAGCAAGCCCAAGGAAGCCATTTAAGCCACACTGGCTCTGGGGGAGAGATGGCCACCTACTGTAGACCACAGCTATGTGAACTAGTTTGAAGAGCTGACTGAACTGCAGACAACTGGGTCATCCGAGATCAACGAAACAGCCGATAGAGCGAGCTCAGAAGGCTATTCCTTCCTGAGGTTGTGTGAGGGGAAGTTTTTGTTTTGTTTGCTGGATTTGGTGTCTTGTTTTTGTTTGAGGGGGTGACTTGGTTGTTTGTGAACAAGATCAGAAAGGTTGAGAGCCCTAACTAACGTACTGCTCAGGAGATGAAGGGCTATGGAATGTGACTTTAACAATAGCAGTTCATAGCTATCCAAGAAATATGCCTAGAGTAGTTGTCGGAGTCCAGCCTGCCCTGGGATCCACAGGACAGCTCCTTAAACACAGACCAGGTTCTGCCCTCAGGGGTTCTGATTGAACCCCAAATGTGCACTTCTAACAAGCTCCCTGTAAGGCTGACAGGCTCCTCTGAGACCCACTTTTAAAGAACTCCTGTCATGGAGTTATTGGAGCCAGTAGAGATGTTGTTCTCGGAGGGTGACCCGAGCACTTAAATACCAAAAAGATAAGGTATTTCAAAAACTATGCTGAAAACAAGGCAGGAGCCAGGTACGGTGGCTCACACCTGTAATCCCAGGACTTGGGAGGCTGAAGCAACATAAAGTTTCATGAGTTCAAGGCTACTCTGTGCTACTGAGTGAAATCCTGTCTCAAAACAAACAAGAAAACAACCGAAACAACAGGACACATGACCAAACTATAAATAAATAGTCTAAACTATTCAAGTCTATTAGAAGTGACATGAAATGCTGGAAACAAACCAAACAGGACAGAATAAAATTACGAAGGTCATGAACTGTATAAAAAGACAAAAGTAGCTAAAGAAACAAAAGCACTACATGCACAAAAGAAAGTAGATATAGATTCAAACCTGTGAGATTAAGAACAGGTCTGTGCAAAAAAAAAAAAAAAAAAAAAAAAAAAAAATTAACTTCAGCTCTTTGACTATCCAACTCTAACTCATTTTGGAAGATCCTTTGGTGCTATTTACTTAGAAAACCCTAGTCCCAAGAAACTCTTGAGAATAGATTTCTGTTAAGACGGCCTCCCACTGGTTCCACACAGAGCCTGAGGGGCCGCAGAGGAGGTCCCATCACTGAGCCACTGTGTAGCGGCACTCACATCCCCAGCACTCTACCACAAAGGCTGCCTTCTAACGCTGCTATAACAGCTACTCTCTTACACAGACAGCTCTTAACCCTGAAATAGTATATTCAGACCCATAATTCTCTCTCAACAGCTCGGAATATCTGTAATTGCCTCTGTCTACCTGCTATTTGTCTTACTGTTCCGAGAACATCCAAATTCATACCAGATGCATTCCGCCGACAGCAGTTCCTCAGGGCGACCACGCATGCTTCATGCCGTACTGGCTCGGATGCTGTAAAGCCCATTTACAAATCCATTTTTATTTGTGGTTCCTGCTGTGCTCCTTTAGTGTCTGTTATCTTTTCCTCCCAAGACAATGATACCTCTGATTGTTAGATCCCTTCTTTAACCAAGTCACTTCTACTTCACACACACACACACACACACACACACACACACACACACACGCACGCACACACGCACACACTGCTCCGTCCTCTAGGTATCCCTACTCAGACTTTATCCTTACATAAGTGCATTTGCTATAATATTTGCTTTCATATTGTCTACGGCCCTCCTTATGTCCTCCTGCCCTTCAGCAGAAAATAAAACAAAACACTTCATTTCTATGAGTGTTAAAACAAACAAAATAACAAAACAAAACACTGTTAAGAATCATCCTATCAACAAACACTGGCTACTGGAGTAAAGAGGCAAGAACAGGTCCCAAACAGCATCTATGAAGGTGACCAGATGGAGATGGCTGCAGACTTTGGTAGGATTCCTTAGTGGCCATTCCTTACTGTCACAATGTTGACTTCACTTGGGCCCTGGAAACTAGTGCTTCCTAAAACATAGAAGCATCATAGAACTTAGACTTACAGAAATATAATGAAGAGAGCTTCCTGTCAAAACAGCTGCCTTGTCTCATGTTAGTATTGGCTTTCATTTGGAGGGTTTGAAACACTGACAAGATCTCAGTGCAGCAGGAAAAAAGCATTGTGTCTTTCCAAAGCATACGCACAGCATAGCCTGCAGCACGCTGAGAAATGCTGCACAACACAGACTGCAGCACCCTGATAAACGCCGCACAGCACAGCCTGCAGCACACTAGGAGGCGCTGCACAGCACAGCCTGCAGCACACTGAGAAGCGCTGCACAGCACAGCCAGCAGCACGCTGAGAAGCGCTGCACAGCACAGCCTGCAGCATGCTGAGAGGCACTGCATGGCACAACCTGCAGCACACTGAGAAATGCTGCACAGCACAGCCTGCAGCACATTGAGAAGCGCTGCACAGCACAGCCTGCAGCACACTGAGAAATGCTGCACAACACAGACTGCAGCACCCTGATAAACACTGCACAGCACAGCCTGCAGCACACTGAGAAGCGCTGTACAGCACAGCCTGCAGCATGCTGAGAGGCACTGCATGGCACAACCTGCAGCATGCTGAGAAACACTGCACGGCACAGCCTGCAGCACACTGAGAAGCACTGCACAGCACAACCTGCAGCACGCTGAGAAGCACTGCACAGCACAGCCTGCAGCATGCTGAGAGGCACTGCGTGGCACAACCTGCAGCATACTGAAAAGCGCTGCACAGCCTGCAGCACACTGAGAAGCGCTGCACAGCACAGCCTGCAGCACGCTGAGAGGTGCTGCTTGGATGCTGGATGTGCTGCAGCATGGATTCCAAGGGCCCCTGACACTGTCCTGTTGTTCTTTGTCCTAGTTTTATTGGGACATTTGAAAAGCAGATGTTTCCAACTTAGTGTGCTGCATCTAGATGAGAAAAAGTAGACACCCATTTACATCCAAGGAAAAACATTTCACTTTCAAATGTAGCTATAGAGTTCAACTATTTTATTCAATTATATCTTCAATTTGATCTTATAAGCTGCTTGGAAATACAATCCTTTGTCAAAATAGCATAATAAATTACTGCATTGAAGGCAAAAGTCAAGTAAACAATTATAAAACAAATGTGTGTGGGTATATATATGTCTGGATATATATACTCTCACATATATATATACATGCATACATAGATACAAACTACATACTAGCATACGTACATACCTACATACATACATACATACATACATACATACAAATATCAAGTAGAACTTTGGTTTTATTCTTTACAAAGTGTCAATATTTGGGGACACTCATGAAATACAGATTCCCAGCCCTGTCCCATACCATTCTGATGCTGACATGACAGGAATCTAATCACCTGAATTGTAAGCGTGTGAAGGATTAAATCCAGAGCCTCCCGCATGCTAAGCATGCTCTCTACTACCATGCCTGTGATGTGAAATTTTTATAACAAGCACTCTGATAACACTTTGATAAACATTCCAAAACACCTGCGGGGAGTCATTCATAAGGGGCAAATTAAAAAGCCTGAGAGGTATACAGCATAAGAGAGTTTGGATGTTATTTCATTTAACCTGATTAACACAGGAGCATTTCTATAACCATGACAGATTGATTGATCTTAATAAGAAAAAGCAACAATATTTATAAGCCAAATAAATAATGTTTCTCTGTAAATGGCAAAGTCTAATCACTTATTTTAGCAAACTATCATTGTTTAAACACACATTCTCTTCCTGGGATTCAACTACATATACAGACAACAAAGAGAAAAACTAGGTGCCTTATATTATTTCTTCCTTTTGGTTTTGGTCAATGTAATAGTGTTTCTACTTATCCCACTCCAAAGGCATTTACTTTGTGTCTCAAATACAATGTCACAGTGCTGACAGACGCCTCCACAGAAAACAGAATGCTTAAAAGAATGCCACTAGGGGTCCAGGATTCATTTGAGTAGAAAATAGAGTATACATTCTCAAATGCTCTGTTTTAAACATGATAGAGTTCATCTAGATATGTAGATATGTTTAAGTATGCTTGATTTGAAAACTAGTTTATTAAAGATTATTTATACATACCAATAGTAACACGTAAATATCCTAGTTTGCTTTCTGTTGCTACAATAAACACCATGACGAAAAGGCCATGTGAGGAGAAAAAGTTTTATTTTACCTCACAGCTCACAACCCATCATTTGAGAGAAGCCAAGGCAGGAACCTAGAGGCAGAAACTAAAGCAGAGACCACAGAAAAACATTGCTTACTCATCTGCTCCATGGCTGGCTATGGACCACCCATGAAGGATGGAACCAACAACAGTAGGCTGGGCATTGCCACACCAATCAGTAATTAAAAAAGAAAAAGAAAGAAAAAAGAAAAAAAAAAGTCCTGACAGGCAAGTCTGGTTTGATGAAAGCAGTTCCTTAACTGAGGTTCCCTCTTCCCAACTGACACACACTGGCAAGCACAGTGAGAAAGACGTGACCCGTGAAAGCTTTCTTCAGTAGCATACTTACTGTTGGGTCAGATTTTCTCACTTTGCCTTTCAGAGGAATGAAAAGGACTTACGTAACCCTTGGTTCTGTCACGAAGCCCACAGAAGACTCAAAATCTATAGAAAGGAATGAAAATGCCTTATCTCACTAATAAATTGCAAATCCCAATCTACATTTCTCCCATTTGTGTACTGGGTGCTGAGTTGTCCTCGGGTCATATTTGTCTTCATCACATACATACATACATACATACATACATACATACATACTACATACACACACACACACACACACACACACACACACACACACACACACACACACACCACAGAGGTGGTCTCAGAGACATTGCCCTTGTTCTTGGTGGCTCACCTGAGCTAAACGGTGAGACCTTATTGCTGAAGACACCACACCCTTTGATTGCAGGGCATGGAGAAATTAAGCTGGAACTGAGCTACAAGCTTCTTCCCCGATGGCTGTCTTTCATAGTGCTATGCAGGCCACTAAGGTAAAGTCATCAATAATCTTACCCAGTGGTGAAGCCGGTGTACCTGCCAATAAGATATGCTCACTGGTACAATAGTGGCACAGTTGTTATGAAGGTAACCAATGCTCTCTAATTGGATTAGAGACCCACTCCACAGAAGAAAATTTATGCCTGGTAATGCAAACCTAGTCAAAAATCTAGTCAATAGGCTTAGTAGGGGAACACATTATTATTTTTTTTTTAACTAAATGAATATGCTGTCAAATGGTCTTCAAATATTTATATTTATACCTGTCTTTCTTACTTTTTCTTGATGCTATGATAAAAAATATCCTGACAAAAGCAACCTAAAGAAGAAAGGGTTTTATTTTGGCTTACAGTTCCAGGGTTTAGTGCATTATGGCAGGAAGTCACAGAGCAGTAATCAGAGGCCAATGGTAACACTGCATCCATAGTCAAAAAACAGAAAGTAATGACTGTTTTCTCACTGTGTGTGTGTGTGTGTGTGTGTGTGTGTGTGTGTGTTTGGGGGGATTTTTGATTTGTTTTGTCTTTTTAGACAGGGTTTCTGTGTGTCTTGGCTGTCCTAGACTCCCTTTGTAGACCAGACTGGCCTCGAACTCACAGGGATCTGCCTGCCTCTGCCTCCATGAGTTCTGGTACTACAGGATGCACCACCATGCCCGGCTCTTGCTGTCTTCTTATAATCTAAAATCCTCAGTCCAGGGAATGGTGCCCATCAATGTACTCAGTCAAAAAAATCCCCAAGGGCAACACCAGAGGTATCTCTCTTGGGTGACTTTAGATCAAGCTGATAACTAAGATTAGCCATTACAACATCCATGCATCAGAGAAGCTTCTTTTTATAATGGTCAATGGTTAATGCAGAGACTCATAACTGGTAAAACAGCTGATAATGACTGTTGAGTGCTTCACCCTACATGAGCCATCCACATCACCCCCATCAAGGGCTCAGAGAACATCTTAGATGAAGGGGCAAAATTATGTAGATGCAAAGAAGTTCTATGAAATGCTATCTCTTAGACATGACATGACTGTTGCACTCATGAAATCACAGAAGCTGTGATTGCCTATACAAGACTTGCAAAAAAAATTGAATCCTCAATATTCCATCATAGATGAATAAGGGCTCATAGGCCCCACCCACAACATAGGAGCTCTGGGCAATTAATGGCTGCTGGGGACATTTCTTTAGTGGTATAGCCACTACTAAGGTCTCTGTCCAGTAAACAACCCCACGCCCACACTCATAGAAGCGACCCTAATAAATTGTTTTAAGTCATGAAGGTAGGTAGGGACTTGACAGGAAGGAAAAATAATTTATGGGGAGGGGAGTATAAGAGAGGGTAAAGGGGTGGTGAATGTGATCAAAGTATATTATATGCATATATGAAATGATCCAAAATAAATATTTTTTAAATTTTTAAGGTAAATAATTTTTTAAAGATTTACTTATTTATTATGTATATAGTGCTCTGCCTGCATGTGTGCCTGCCTGCCAGAAGAGGGCACCAGATCTCATTATTGATGGTTATGAGCCTCCCTGTGGTTGCTGGGAATTGAACTCAGGACCTCTGGAAGAACAGCCAGTGCTCTTAACCTCTGAGCCATCTCTCCAGCCCATATTTTTTAATTTTTAAGTAAGTGAAAAGAAAATTTTTATTTTGAAATCTGAATCTAGCCAAAAATAAGTAAATCTTGCTGGGCAGCAGGAAGTGGCAAAGGATACTTCTGTCTTCTTTAAGATTATTTTTATTATTTTTATTATTTTTATTTATATGTCTATGTGAGAGAAAGTCACATGCATGCAGTGACCACAGAGGCCAGAAGTGGGCTCTGAGTCTCCTGGAGCTGGAATTACAGGTGCTTGTGAGATTCCTCGAGGTGGGTGCTCGGAACCCAACTCAAGTCCTCTGCAAGAATAGCCAAGTGCTCTTAGCCACTGAGCCATTTCACCAACTCTGTTGTGCCCAAGTGTTATAAAATAATAATATATTGATTTCAGAAGAGAATAAAAATATATGATGCTAAATAAATCCACACTGTAAAACAGTATCATTTACATGATAATGTTAAGTAAAAAGGGGGTCAGAATAACTTTTCTGAAAAACTTTTTTTAAAAATGTGCTATACTCCCAAAATGTCCACTAGTCCCTATCTAGAGATGAAAAAATGGAAAGTTTAGTTGTTGGTCTCCCCTGGCCAGTCTGCTTTGTCCTTAGACATTGTCTCCTAGCATCAGGCCCTGCAAACAATGTGAGTTTTACAACACAGACACATGACTCCCTCCTATAGCGCAATAAAATAAGCTGGAGGTATCCAGGCAGAAATAAGACTATCTAAAATGACTAGCCCCAGATGCTTAGAGGTATGAAAGGTAAAAACAAACACAAACTATTATTCAACATCACAATGGGTGAAAAGCTGGAAAAATTTTTGCAAGGAAAACAAATTTTAAGAAAATAGAAAGTGCTATAAATCTAATAATGGAAAACATTTAAATGCCCAGTGTCAGAGATACAGCCAAGTAAATTTGTTACAATGATTTATTTCACATAATTCTGTTGGCTATTTTTAAGTTTTATGAGTTTATAATGAGACGAGTAAATGACATTAATGCTATGGAGCAGAAAGAAATGACAGTCCTGGTGGCGCATGCCTTTAATTCTGGCACTAGGAGAGGCTGAGGCAGGAAGCGCATGAGTTGAAAGTCAGCCTGGGCTACACAGGAGGGAAGGGAGGGAGGGAGGGAGGCAGGGAAGGAGGGAGGAGCGAGAGGGAGGGAGAGAGGGAGGCAGCTCAAGATGGTTTTTGGGCTGTAATCACACATGACCACAGCTACTCATAATCATAAACAATGCAGGGAAAGAAAGCAAATTTGTCTTGGTATTGAGTTTACTGTTTTCCATCTCTAGCAGGTTAAACTAAGAATTCAAGCCAGAGAACAAATGCGTCCTTTCCATAGCCTTGTATCCTGAGAATTTCCCAAGACCCAGATCAGATGCTAAACCACTCACTGATACCACGATTTTCTGCAATAGTCCAACGTAAAAGATGCTTTCCTAGAACTTACTAAAAGAGATTCTGTGTTTAATCTATAGATAGATAGATTCAGGGTTTGGAATGTAGTGTCTTTAGTTATAACTTTGGTCATGACTTTTAATCCAAAACTGGACACACTTTGGTAGTAACCAGTAGCATTCATGTTTGAATATGAGAGTAAAAATAGGTTTCATGTGCCAATAAAGAAATCCTAACCCACTTCTTCACTTTAATCAAATATTCGCTTACTAAGTGCCCAGGAACAGACAGCAACACCTCAATCAAATCCCGGGGCACTTAATGGTGAGACGTTTAGCTGGTAACAAGTGCCTCCCCACCCCCCTCCTCCCCATAATACCACACAAACAATTTTATCATCATGTACTGGAGAGATCCAGGCTCTTTGGCTGCCTCTTAAAAATTACAAATTGCTTCCAGATGCTTTTCAGGTGATTTCACGTCTTCCTTCGGCCTGCAGCTCATGAATTATGAAAGCGCATGCCTAATTCATGAGACGAGTCCTCCCTCTCGGTGCCCGTTATCACACATCCGCTGCACGCACTCCGGGTCTTTAGGTGCGCGAGCACACGCGCATGCTCTTACACAGGTAATGAGGCATCGCTGTGTATTAGCGAGGACTTTCCCGAAAGCCTTGCTTATCTTTTACCATCATGACTCTGGCAGCAGCGAGGCTTCCCGACTTCAAAGGCAGCTGGTCTTTTGACAGTAATGTACAGAATAATATCAGAAGCAAGGTTAAATGGAACTTGGGAAAAAAATTGAAAAGGAGATTCTTAAAATTCACTGGGTCTTGACAATTTCTCTCGCTTGTCATCTCATTTAAAAACAAAATATGTCTCCTGCTATAAAAATAAAAAAATAAAAAAAAAGGGGGGGGGGAGGAAGAGGGCAGTTTAACAGTTCAGTCACACTCAGATCTCTCCCCAGGCAAGCTCTTTCCTTCCAACAAAGCATCCTAACCTCCACATAACAAAATCAAACTCGGGCTCACAGCCGTCCCTTATAATAGCTATGTCACACCCCTAATTTCAACACAGGAACAAAATTTAAAGCTCATTTCCAGGTGGCATAAATCCAATGAATTAAGACCTTAACTGTGCCAGTTAGAAAATCTGCTAACAGGCAGGGGATTCACAGGAAGACAGGAAAATCACCAAATGAACACTGGCGCTGGCTCACAGCCACATCATGAGTTTCCACCTACGTATGAGAAACACGCATACAGGGTACTGACTCAGGATGCCCCGATTCACCCATAGCACTGTTTTAATAAAACTGTGACATCAACAAATGCTCTCCCAAAGGGTCATTAAGAAATCAACCAACACCGAGAAAACTGTCAAACAATTCAACAAGTTCTCGTTACCTGAAGGTGGCTACAAGCTCATTATTGACTAATTTCTTTTTCCAAAATAGCTGCACTGGGGCAGGTGATAGATGCTATTCACATGTGGAAACTTTACACAGACATACAATCCTCACTGACTTCCACTGAACACCCTAGTAATACCATAAAGTCTTAAATACATGAACCCGCACTGGTCTCCAAAATCCAGTCTCTGAATGATAAAACTGCAGCCTGGGCAACTAAGTGGCCTGATAAAATGTCCAAATGCCAGCAGAGGGAAAATGGTGAACACAGGCCAGGAGCCCTATCGTTGGCCTCCCATACTTACGCTAGGTCTAAGAAAGGTCAAGATTCCTCAACAATCACCTGTTCCTTTCCTCTCACTCCTCCCATGACCAGCAATCCTTTTTAATGCTTTCCCTGAAACATCCTATTAATAATACAGAATTCTCTTTTTTAGCCAAGAAACTTTCATATAATCTGACCTGGGTTTGCTCCCAGAATCTGCAATGGGCAGCTCACAACCACCTGTTACTCCAGATCCATAGGATGTAATGTCCTGTTAGTGCAAACTTACGACTCTGAGGAAGTCTCAATTACACGACCAACTAGTAAGTTGAAGGATGTGAGAAAAAGGAGAGATCACAGCATCTTAAAACAAATCATTCAATGGCCATACTTTATGCTGCTCCTGAAGGCCAGGTCGGTGTCTGTGGCCTTGCTGCAGCCAAGGGCCATGTTGATATCTGTGGTCCGTGTCACCACCAAAGGCCATGGGAATGTCTGTGGCTTGTGCTGCCACCTGAATCCATGTCAATGACCATGGCCTGTGTTGTGACTGGGGGCCGCATTGATGTCTGTGGTCTGTGCTCCCACTGGAGGCCATGTTGGTGATAGTGGTCTGTGTTACCACTGAAGGCCATGTTGATGTCTGTGACCCATACTGTTGTCTGAGGCCATGTTGATGTCCATGGGCTATACTGCCACCAGAGACCATGGTGATATCTGTAATCTGCCAGGGGCCACATTGGTGTCCATGGCCCATGTTACTACTAACGTCCATGGAGATTTATGAATCCATGTTGATGTCTATGTCCCGTGCAGTAGTCAAAAACATGTGGAAGTCCATGATCTGTGCTGCTGCTGACTATAAAAGACAAGCAAGCTTCTTTGCAGTGGCATCAATGACGGCAGACTCATAGTTGAGAATGACACATAGAAGGCCTCCGTGACAACCTCTCTCCCCTACTGACCCCCCAAAAAGAGACCATCTAGACAGGAAGCCATTGAAGAGTACTCTTAAAAATTAGGATACAGATGTTGAGTTGTAGCCCTTCATAATTGATGACTTCTCATGAAATGGGAGGTGAGAAAGGACTCAGTCCTCTTTAAGAGGCTGGCCGTTGGGAGTTTGGCCATGTTCCAGTGAGTATATGGACAACACAATTTGGACTTGGCATTTTTGTTTGTTTGTTTGTTTTGGGGAAGGCCACAAAGGTGGGGACTGACCTGGGAGGTCTGAGAAGTGAATGTGATGGGGGTGTATTATGTGAAATTTCTAAATAATCAATTAAAATGCTATACAAAAATAAAATAATAAATCAAATGCACTGATTTATAGGTCATTTATAAAATGATGTTGCTACAGAGAAAATAGAGTTCTGTGTGCCATTTACTCATTCAGAATAGCTTATATTTCATTGGTGATTTATTACAATAAAAAGCATTGTCCTAGTTTGCTTCCTATTGCTGTGAAAACAAGCAAACAAACAAAACAGCATGACCAAAGCAACGTGGGAAGGGAAGAGTTTGTTTGGTTTATATGTCCACATTATAATTTATCATTGAAGGAAGCCACGACAGGACCTCGGGAAAGGTAGGAACCCAAAGGCAGGAATTGAAGTGGAGACTACAGGGAAACACTACTTACTAGTTTGCTCTCCATGGCTCATTCAATCTGTTTATTTGCTTGCTTGCTTGTTTGTTTTATAACACTCGCAAACACCTGCCCAGCAGTGACACCATCCTCAGTGGGTTGGGCTCTCACACATCAATCATTAATCAAGAAAATGGCCTCCACAGACTTTCCTACTAGCCAGTCTGATAGGGGCATTTTCTCAGTTGGGGTTCCCTCTTCCTGAATGACCCCAGCTTGTGTCAAGTTTACAAAAAAACAAAACAGTACAAGCATACTTATTTATTAAAAATAAAAACAAAATTCAACTATTAAAGAAATATTTACAATGTGACAGCTACTCATGTTCGTTTTTAAAAGTTACTGGTTCAGGCTGGCTCTGCTCTTAGGAGTATCGGGTGCTCTTCCAGAGAAACTGGGTTCCATTTCCAGCACGCACGCAGCCACTCACAACTATCTGTAATTCCAGTCTCAGGGATCTCAAGCACTGGTAGGCACACAGTGCATAGACATACATGCAGGCAAAACACCTGTACGTATAAATTAAGCTTTCTTTTACGTTAATGTTTAAAATCTATGATCAAATGAATTTTGAAAATGCTCTGTTTTGTATATGCTTCCTGTAAGGTACAGGAAAAATGGCCTAGTTTTGTTCAACCCAGTCCCAATGTTTCAGGAGGCTTTTATTTGCAGAACCTGTATTGTCAGCCACCAGGAAACACTTCAGGAAGTATATTCCTGCATGAATAACCTGAGTGTGACTCCCATTAGGCAGTATTTATAGTCAAACAGCCTTCCTCTTCTACATGGGAGGCAAGGAACCTTGTGGTTAAATGAAAAGTTACCACCTTTTCCACCTAAGGAGGATAGGACTGTCTTCAGCCAGCAAATTATTCTCCCCAGAAGCTGTCACTAGCCCTGTGTAAAAAAAAAAATCTTGTCTGGGTCCAGGTATGGTGGCACACACATTAACCCAGTTTTGTGGTTAGCCTGGCTCCATAGTGAGACCTTGTCTCCAAACAAATAAATCTTGTATGTACACTTTTACACAAATAAGCTTTCTACACACAATGTTCTATACCTCACATTTTTGGCAAGCAACATATATCGGCATTACTTACAAGTTACTACTAAAGATGTTCAGTGCTATTTTATGACTCTGCCCTTTCTAACGTTCATCTGTAACATAATGAATTTACTGGGCAACCCACACCTGAACACCTGAGTTGTTTCCAATCCTTAGCCACTATTAACACTTCTACAATGAGTATCCTCTTATATAAATCATTTTATCAGGCATGTAATATGTATATATGTGAATTATTTTGACAGACTATATTAATGTAGGTATATCTAGGACAATTTGTTCCTAGAATAAATTTCTAAAATGGAAACTCCTCGCCTAAGAAATATGCCATTTTTTATATTGTAAATTTTGCCAAACTGTCTGCTAAAGAGATGCTACTGTTTTGCACTCACGCTCTCTCTACAAATATTGTAAAACCTTAATAACTGTTTGTTTAACCATAGTGAACAGTCCCTCCATAAAATTACAACACACACACCTTCTAGAATGAGTAAAGTTATTCATTTCTCCATACATTTAAAAAGTACTGCTGTTCCTTTCCTATAGACTATTTGTGTGTCTTCTGTTCATTTTTCCACCAGACTCTTACATTTTTCTTATATAGCTGTAGGAGCTCTTTATTCTAAAACCTGGCTCCTTCAGATATGAAATGAAAAGCAAATATTGTCTCTGGCTTTTTTTTTTTCTTTTAATTCCTGACTGATGTTGAATTGGTTCAAAGTTTGTTGTGCTGGGGTTTTAATGTTTATTTTTATTTTATGTGCATTGGTATTTTACCTGCATGCATGTCTCTGTGAGGGTGTCAGATCCATGGAACTGGAGTTAGAGACAGTTGTGAGATGCCATGTGGGTGCTGAGAATTGAACCCAGGTCCAGTGCTCTTAACTGCTGAGCCATCTCTCCAGCTCCATTGTGTTGGGTTTTTATAAGTATAATCAAATACATTTCTCAACTTTATGAGAAAGGCCCATATGTACTCTAAGATTATAAAGTAATTTCCCAATCTTCTCTAATCTAACTAATTTTTCAATTTCCTATTGAATATGGATTGACTTGGGATGAACATTTGAGGCCACTGCTCCTAACAGTACTTTTCCACTGGACAGTAACCTGATGATCCCACTACTGTTTATTCAGTAGAACATTTTTCCCCACAAACGTGCAATCCCACCTTTAACCTACAGCAAATAAAGCATGTGATAACACCAGTGTTTCAATTACCATAACTGAAGCCAGATTTCAGTCTCTCAGATTGTTCCTAGCTGTTTGTATTCATTTTCCAAACTGGACACAGAATAGCTTGTTGGACACTCCAAGTAAACCTTCCTGATTTCTTTTTTTAACTAACCTGACATAAAACATACAGATATTTAATGAAAACTGACATCTTCACATCCAGGAATATGGAAACCTTTCTAACTTTTCATAGCTCTGTGGAACTCTCAGGTGCATTACGAATGCCTTCATATACAGCATACATATTGCTTAAGATTATTCCCCGGTGTGTGTGTGTGTGTGTGTGTGTGTGTGTGTGTGTGTGTGTGTGTCTGCACATGTCACAACATATATGTAGATGTCAGAAGACAATTGAGTGGAGTCAGGTCTCTCCTTCCATCCTTCGGTGACCCAGATATTGCACACAGGCTGCCAGGCTGCCATGGCAGCACCTCTTCCTGCAGGGCCATCTCACTGGTCCCCCTTACACGCCCCCTTAAGCATTTTATTCTTCTTAATGATAATGGTCTTACTTCTTCAGTCTTCTAACTGGCTGTTGTTAGTATTATTTGGAAGCTACGGATGTTGACACATCACTTGCCAGCAAGGACTTTTATTGTTTTGTTCTTTATAATTAGTCTTTCACTTGATTCTGTTAGAATCTTATATTCTATTATTTGCAAGTAGTAATTATTTATCTTTTTTTTTTTTTTTTTTTTTTTTTTTTACTTTTTAACTATTTTTTGGTTGTCTAGAGGCATTTTTTTGCAGTTCTAAAACACTCGAGAATGGTGGAGATACTGGATTACCCTTAAGTGGTCATAAATCTAATAGTAATATTCTCAAACTTTTTTGTAAGTCTGAAATGCTTTAGGGGTTAGAATGAGCATAACTTATATTTCTGGAATATTTTCCTATGATGTTTCGAGTGTTTCTTTTTTAAAAAAAAAATTCAACAATAAACACTGAGTTTTATCAAATGCCGCTATCAGAAAAAGTAATCAAGTTTTCTATTATAATAAAAGATAATATCCAGGACAACCAAGACTAACACAGAGAGACCTTGTCTCGAAAAACCACAAAAAATATAATATAATATAATATGTTATAATATCATTAATAAATTTTATAGTATATTTTCTTGCATTATTAAACTTCACTTGCTTTGGATCTTTATTTCTTTATAAGTATACAAAGTACATGTTTAAAATGTTATCTTACTCAGTTTCCTAAGCAACCCTTAGACTGGGTCCTCCTATCCTGCATACTCGGCCCCATAGCCAGCCACACTGGCTTCCTCATATGCCAAGACTTCTCTTGGCTCAGAGAGTAAGCTGCACCTGTCATGCACACTGTGCCCTGACTGTCCCCAGATGCCCCCACAACATTCCTCTTTATGACTCGGTTCACACGTGGCCTCTTTGCAGAAGCCTTTCCTGCCTGCACCACACAAACACCTTCCAGTCGTGTTACACACTACCCTCACTCCGGCTCAGTGTGTCTTCAGCTGTGTCACCATCTACCATGTGTTCACTGGTGGAATGTGTATCCATCACCAGACTGCATTGTGCCCAGCAGAAAACAAGCCCCAGGGAAAGATACATTTTACCTGATTTGTCCCTTGCCCCTAGCTTCCCAGCATGAAGAACAAGCCCAACGCTTTAAAAAAAACAAAAAAGAAGCTTAGTATTCATTGCATGCACCAATAAAAGAGAATGAATGAAGATCCTTAAGCTTTAAAAAACTTGCTAAAACCCTGCAGAGGCGAAGCTGCAACTGCATCTGTAGTCTAACTCTCCATTTCCTTCCCTTAACCATCAAAACAAATGATGCGTGGTGATAAGTCATATAGAAACGGCCATACCAAAAAAAAAAAAAAAAAAAAAAACGCATCACTGACCAAAAGTCAGAGCAAAGCTGGGCAGACAGGCCATGTACGAGTGAGGAAAAACCCATCAGTAGATGTTTCCAAAGGCCTCCTGGAAATGATAGGCATCGTGTTAGGTTGGCTTTCTTCCCAACAGCCGTGACCATCATAGCAAGCAGCATAGCATAACGCTGAGAGCATCCAGGCATGGACTTAAACATCCGAGAGATAGAAGTGGATATTTTAGGACCAAGAGACCGAGAAACATGCTCACTGTTGCTGAACCACATGCTAGAACTTCTGCTTCCCAGGAGACTTACCTAGCTACCTCCCGGCCAACAAGGGCCTGACCCTTAATAAACTACTAACTCTCTCAGAGTTGACTTTGTTTTGGTTCCAACAGCCAAGTTAGAACCAGGTACCCTTCTAGGGTGTTTTGTTTTTTTTTTTTTTTTTTTTTGGCTTTTGTTTTTGTTTCCTTAATTCTTTCCACAAAGCAGCTTCAGACTAAAAACAAAGTTGCACAAATTTCCAAGCTTGATATTAGAGGTATCTTCAGTTCGTTTCCAGGATTTAATCAAACTCCATATTGTAGAACTGCACAGCTGATGCAACATGGCTACATGTCACATTTAATTCCATCGATATAAATAATAATAAGCAGAGACTGAGCAGTGAGGCATAGCTAAATATGCGAGCCCATGAATTTAAAAGGCATGGCCCATTTGTAGTATTTCTAAACAGTAAATATATCATTTTCTAACATTTCACTATCAAATTATAGTAGTTTTTCTGCTGGCACTCACTCGACAAAAAACCACAAAAAGACTCTTTTAATAGTTTCTCCTTACTGGCTTCTATTCAAAGGTAAATGGAAGGCAGTAAAATTAATGGGAAATATATCCAATTACTTAAAATGCATCAACCAAAAGAAAACCTGTTTTAGAGCTGCGTTGTGAGCTGTGAAATTACATCACCTTCACTTAATCTTCCATTCCAATGGCAGGTAACAAAACTGAAGGTTGGCCACGTGACTAAACACCGCCTCTGCGGAGCCCCTCAAATTCTCACCTTGGTCAAAGCCAGAGTAAGCTCCTGTCCCTTAGCCTTTTACCCGCTGTGTGCCACAGATGTTCACCAGGGAGCAGATTCCCGAGCACCCAGCAACTTCCCATTCTCTCAAGCCATTCTGTCGGTGAGGAACAAAAGGATCTTTCTGTATAAGTGTGGCATGCCATCAGGTGTGTTTGTTTTTTAGGTTTGTGTAAGATGACAACAGAAAACCAAGACCTAAGGTTTTTAAATTTCACCATAAAAAATTATTTTCTAGCACTTAACTCAAAATTTTAAAAGATTATTAAAGTCAACTCCCATTTTTTTACATTTAATGGGCCAACAATTAATTTTTAAAGTAACATATTAAAGATGTCATACTTCATTAAATTAGGGGATATGACAATGACACCAAGTCAGAAATACCTTAGCATTGGGAAGTAGGGAACCTAAACAGCAATTGCTTTTTTTTTTTTTTTTTTTTTTTAAATGAAGGCTAGTCTTAAATTTTGTTTAAAAAGAAATTGAGAAAAACCTTCATGAAACTCAGCTTGTTACTTCAGCAGTGTAGCTCCGGTGGTAGAACAATTGCCTAGCTTTCACAAAGCCCTGGGTTCGATTCCCAGCACCACATACACCAGCTGTGGGCGTGCACACCTGTTATCCCATCACTTAGAAGGCAGAGGCAGGAAATCACGGTCATGGTCATCCCCAGCTCCGTGGGGAGTTCAAGGCCAACCTGGGCTATG
Organism: Acomys russatus; assembly: GCF_903995435.1. Classification (NCBI taxonomy): domain Eukaryota; kingdom Metazoa; phylum Chordata; class Mammalia; order Rodentia; family Muridae; genus Acomys; species Acomys russatus. The sequence goes on from NC_067151.1 coordinate 58,773,447, forward strand.
TGACACCTTGAAGCTACTTGACACAGAGATGGGAGAGGGGAATGGGGAAGGGGCGGGGGCCGGGGGGTGGGGAGGGAAGACAGAGCTTAATACAGAAAGTCGTTTTCCCATCTTGATTAATATTATCATTTTGTCCTTTATCTAAGAGTTCTAGACATTATAAACATCATCTAGTTTGTCCCTCATTTACCTTTATCGGAGGAAAAGAGATTGTTATTATCATTCACAGACTGGGAGCAGGTTTTAGCAATGAGAACTACAGAGGGAATCTGTGTTTTAGGAAACTTCAAAGAAAAGAATAGTGCACGTGCCCTTTCTTTGGGTTGGGCTTTTTGGAGGGGAGAGAGGTAAATCATACTACAAGAAAGGAAACACATGCAATATACGGCCAACTGTGAGGATAGCTGTGGCTGTGCATGCCACAGACTTACAGAAGCAACATGGTTGGAAGAATCACTGCAACACTCAAAAGTACCCTGTGCATATCTATTTTTTTTTTCCGAGACAGGGTTTCTCTGTGTAACCTTGGCTGTCCTGGACTCACTTTGTAGACCAGGCTGGCCTCGAACTCACAGAGATCCGCCTGCCTCTGCTGCTGTCTCCCGAGGGCTGGGATTAAAGGCGTGTGCCACCACACCCAGCTGAATGTGCTATTTTATAATCCTAACAAACCACATCCATCAGTGCCTTGGAATCATGAAAGCAGGAGATGTTCACAGCTGTAAGTGGCTGACAAAATCCCAACTGTCAAATGCAATCTCTAACTCAGAAAACATTAAAGTGATGAAGACAAGCTGTTAACCCCACCCCACCCCAAAATATAATCTTTTAAATAATAAAAAAGAAGTCATGAGCATGAGAGAGTGTAAGGGAAGAGAGACCCAGAAAGATGAAAGAGGGAGAAGGAGAAATGAAAATGATGTAAATATGGAATTTGTGTATGAAATTATCAAAGTAAATAAAAGCTTGAAAACAAAAACCAGGTGTCGGAACGATGGGTCAGTGGTTCAGAGCACTCCCTACTCTTCCAGAGGCCTGGGTCTGGCTCCAGCATGCACATCAGGAGGCTTGCAACGGCCTGTAACTCTTACTTCAGGAGATCTGACATGCACTTCTTGCCCACATACGACATGCACTTACACAGACACATATACATGTGAATAAATAAATATAAATCCTTTCAAACAAACGAACGAACGAAATCGCAGATTGTCTTAGCTTGCTCTCTAGTGCTGTGATAAACACTATGACCAAAAGCAACTTGGGGAAGGAAGGGTCTATGTCACTTTACTGTGACAGTGACAGAAGTCGTGAGAGCAGCAGCTCAAGGCAGGAAACTGGAGAAAGGTACTGAAGCAGGAACCGCACCGCCCACAGTGGGCTTGCCCTTCCCAGCTCCATTAAGAATCAAGAAAATACCCCATAGGTTTGCCTACAGGCCAATCTGATGGGGACATTTTCTCAATTGAGGTTTCTGCTTCTCAGATGCCTCTAGCTTGTGTCAGCTGACAAAAAAACAAAAAACAAAAAACAAAAACAAAAAAACAAAAACACCACTAGCTCCTCCTGTCATGTCATAGTCGCTAGAGTAGCTGGATTTACCTTTTCTATTTAGATGCAAATCGATTCTATCATACCAGCTTTCACCACATAAAGCAGAGATTTAGAGGTCTGTTTTGGCTTTGTTTTCCTGTTGGAAAAAATAAAAATAAATTCAAAAATTTTTAAAGAAAAAAAGATATTGGTCACCAGGAAGGATCCAGAGTTAATAGAACTTCAGAGGTGGTCAGGGGTAGCTCACACCTATAACTGGGTAAGTAGAGGCAGGAGGACTTCTCCGTTTGAATTTTTTTTTCTTTTTTTTTTTTTTAGGCCAGCCTGGGCCTACATAGTGAATGCCAGACCATGAAAGAAAACCTCAGGGGACTCCAGAGCCACCTTTGATTCAGGCTCCCTCCCGACGCTGGCTGGGCGATTGGCTGGCATAGGGCCCTGCAGCCCCTGAGCACGAGCTTTGCCTTCACCAGTGACCCCTCTACAGCTCTGCTCACAGCTCTCCATGGGCTGCACCCCCCACGCGCCCAGAGTAAACCAACAAAGCCTCGTTCAAGTGAAACTGTGACCTTTGGCATCATGCTCCAACCCAGAAAGGTCAAGTCCGCACCAGCTGGCCTTTGGGGCAATTAGTGAACATCAAGTCCGTTGTCTCTTCGCCACAGAGTAAATTCCTAGAGCAAAAACGAGATGGCCATGGGCCAAAAGAAGGGACGCAAAAACCTTAGTGGAACGCAGAGGGCACAGATAGTACCATCAATTATCCAGTCTAAACTCATAATACGGACACCAGTGACTGGACAAATACAGGAGCTCTCACGTGATCACCTAGCTCAGAGTTACTGAACCTCTTGAGGGCCAGGGAGAGACCACCACCCACACAAATACATATCCTACCCGCCAACTAACGGGGAACTAAAACAAACGGCTGACATCGAGATGTCCTTTCCAGTGCCCCTGCCAAGTGAAAGTAATTCAAGCCGGAATGGGAGCCTTTACCAGACAACTAAGCACGCTATTCCTCCTGGAAAATGTTCTGGCCCGACCTTGTTCATCTAGAAGCTAAAGCAATGCCTACCCTCGCAGCTCCCTTTCCTACGCTATTAAGCCGAAGCACAAGTGAAGGGAAGCCGAGGCTTTAACCTCCGGCTTAAGCACAAATGGACTTACCCTGCCGCTGCCGCACATTATTTAAAAATGCAAAGCACAAGGCTCGAGTGCATCTGTCACTTGGAGAAAGCACTGCGCTTTTATGGTGAGAATTCATTTAGGAGACGCTCTTAACACAGTTTTCCCTTCACCTTCCCAATTTATCTTCCGCGGCAAACTTTTATGTGCAACTTTAGGGCCGTGCAACGTACATCACAAGGGCACTAGTCTCTGAAACCTGAAGAAGGATGAGACTGAGGTGACGATCCCAGCTGCTGGGGGTTTGCCCCTCCTGACCTAACAGGCTAAAAAATAAAATAAAATAAAAAAATACAGGAGAGGCCGGACTCTGAAAGAGGACAAAAGAAGAGAGGCAAGAGCCAGCTTTTACTGGGACATTAAATCTACAGCGTTTTGCTCTTTTAAAAAGCATTAAGTAAGAGATAGCAGAAATAGAATACACATTTTAAGATGATGCACTTGCTCTAGATGCCTGGCTCTCAACCTTCCTATCGCTGCAACCCTTTAATACGGCCCCTCGGGCTGCGGTGAGCCCCAACCATAAGATTATGCTAGTTTTCAACTGTAACCTTGGCTACTGTTATGAATCGCAAATGTAAACAACAGTGCTTCCCAACGGGAAAGGGTCATTCGACCCCCAGGTTCAGAACTGCTGCTATAGATCGTAATGACTCCCCACGCTGAGAAGCACTCAGTCTCAGACACAGTGAACTTCTGAGACTTTTCTAGGCATTCGCCCTTCCCTTTCTAGCAATGAGACTTGGAGCCTTGCACATACTATGCACACCACCGCTGAGCTCCCTGCCCTCCCCAGACTCAACAACAGCTTAGACCATTTAGACAAACTAGAGCCTGAGCCTAGTAGGCATAGCCAGGCAAAGCTGTGGGCAAACACAGTAAGCAACCCTGGCCACGCTGCTTCCCTCTTACTGTCGGCCTCAGAGCACAGTCTATAAACACAGGCAGTCTCCTCTGCTCTGTTCACCCCACAAGACCGAACTTTAAAAATAAACCTTGGGAGCAGGACAGGCGGACTGGAGGTTAAAGGCACTTTGCTGCTGTTCCAGAGGACCAGGTTTGATTCCCAGATCCACATGGCAGCTCACAACCATATGTGTAAGTCAAGCTCCAGTGACTGCCACGCCATCTTTCGGCTTCTGCAGATGCTAGGCACAAACATGGTGCACATACATACATAACAGCAAGAGCTACAGAGAAACTCTGTCTCAAACAAACAAAAAACAAACAACCAAACAACAACAAAAGCAAGCATACAGACAAACAAAACTACTTTACCTAAAGCTAGCCACCTACCCACTGCTGGAGGGACCACAGACCCTAGAGGAGATACTACTGCCATTTTCCTAAGTCGATATAGCTTCCGATTGCGTAGTGAGCACTTATCCCATACCCAGAGATAAGTGTGGGACTCCAACCGCAAGACAGGGATGCTACACCCACAAAACCTCAACAATATGGGTGGGGAATCTTGCAAGGTTCCACTTCTAGGTGAAGAGTTGCAGATGGTCAATGGCTGCTATGAGGAAGAGAATCCGTGTTCTCCAGGAACAAGTCCCTGATACGCTATCCAGTGCCAAGTGGTCAGCCCTAAACACAAGTACAATGAAAACCAATGGTCTCCAGAGGTATATATATGTGTGTGTGTGTGTGTATGTGTGTGTGTATGTGTGTGTGTGTGTGTGTGTGTGTATATATGTATGTGTGTGTATATATGTATCCATATGTATATATGTGTGTGCAGTAACAACAATTATAGAAATCATGAATTCCAGAGGGAGCGAGACAAGACACAGGAGAAGTTGGAGGAAGAAAAGAAGGGGATAGAAATGACGTAAGCACAGTATACTCATCTATGAAATTCTTTTTTTTAAAAAGTACTTAAAACTTTAGCATAAATGATTACATATATCAGGACGCACCATCCAATGCAGTAATGAACATGGCCGCGACAACTGTGCATCCTTCCCAAATACCCTGAGTGCAAAAGCAAGATCGTACCAGTGTTGAGCTGGCCTTGCTCTACTTCATGTATACAGCAACTCTCGAGTGGTCAGGACTGAAAATGGGGCCCCCACCTCTGAACCACGGGGGGCTTCGGAAAACTTTTTAAAACAGTGATACTGAAGAAATAGCCAACCTGCTTCTTTTTTGGGGGGTGGGGGATGGGATGTAGGGAGTGCAGAGTCGTAGATCCTTTCCAGTAGACACATCATCTATGCACGCATGCGCACATGTACACTACACTACACACACACACTCTCTCTCTCTCTCAAATACAGTAGATACGCTCTACTACTGAGCTACGCTCCCAGTGCTAAAGCTTATTTTTCTGTTATCAGGTTGGCGCTTGCAACCACGAGCTAGGAATCCTCAGCCATAGCCTACTGAGTGGCTGCCTGATTAGCCATAAAGAAAAAAAAATAGGCTTATAAAAGTCTCCTAGCTAAGATGACAGTGGTCACACAGGCTATATGCTGAGGGCCCCCTCCATCAGACCCCGCTGCAGACATAAAGCTGAAAGTCCTAGGGATCCAAGGCAGATTTCAAGCAAATTAGGACCTCATATAGCAAACACAAAAGCCACTTCCTTTGAAAAGCAGGCTCCCCAACTAAGGCATCACCTAGGAATCCATGTTTATGCACACCCAGTAACAGCTTCAGCATTCTCTACCTAACACGGCCCAAGGGAACAACCAAACTAGAGGCCTGAGCTATTGGATTTGTATGAGTCTAAAGTTGCTTGAGCTTTGTTAGATTTTTTTTTTTTTTCCAATTTTTAATTTTCACAGTAACCCAAGAAGCATGTTAGAGGAGGGAAAAAAGATGAGGAACCCCAGGCTGGCTCTTAGCACCATCACTGGGATCACTGAAACTAGTCCTTCTTTTTTTTTTTTTTTTTTTTTTTTTTTTTGGTTTTTTGAGACAAGGTTTCTCTGTGAGGCCTTGACTATCCTGGATTCACTTTGTAGACCAGGCTGGCCTCGAACTCACAGCAATATGCCTGCCTCTGCCTCCCGAGTGCTGGGATTAAAGGTGTGCACCACCACCGCCCGGCTGAAACAAGTCCTTCTTAAGCTTCTGTGTGCAACAGAATCAGCTAGCTTATTAAATGCAAATTGCTAGGCTTGGGCTCCACCCTCACAGTTTCTGATTCAGCAGCTCTGGGTACCAGCACTGTGACAGGTTCTAAGGCAGCCTGGCGCTGGTATTCCTGGATCCTACACTTTGAGAACCACCAAATGTCACAGTTTCCTTTCCTTTTCTGTGTCTTTAGTTTGCTTTCGTTGCTGCAGTGAAGCAACCTGGCAAAAGCAACCCGTGGAAGAAAGGGTTTATTTCGGTTCACTGTTCATCACAGCAGGGATTTGAGGCAGCAGGAGCTTGGGGCAGATGGTGACAGTGACTCCATAGTAAGAGAGCATAGAGAAATGAGCAGCAGGACACAGCTCAACCTCTCCACGCTGTACAGTCCTGGGTTTCTACAGTGGGCATGGTCCCACCCACAGGTAAGACGGCTCCTCCGACGTCACCAACCCAGTCAAGACCATTCCTCATGGCTATTCTGAAAGACCAGCCCTTGCTAGATGACACCCACAGGTGTGCCCAGAGGCCTGTCCAGGTGATCCCAGGCCCTATCAAGTTAACAATTAACATTGGCCATGACACCAACCTATACAATTGGAGCCCACCTCTGACTATTTTAACCCCTCAAGTGCTTCCACAGCACCACCCAGCGAGCAAGGTAAATTTAAAAAGCTAGCAGTGCCCGCTCTATCATCCAAACCAGCCTCTCTCTCAATGGTGGTACCCACTGTGGCATTGTTGGTTAGCCTGGATATTCAAGGCACACAACACAGTAAGCTGCTGGAAATCCTCGCCACAGATACAGAGAACAGATATGGAGTGACTTTTGTATTAAGTTTTCACCCCCAGGAAACAATAGATAGCAAATCGGCGCTCTGAGGATTTACTCACCCACTTAGAAATCCCTTCATGGCTCCAGAACTGTGGTTTGCAAATTGAGCTCCACAGAGTCCCAGAATACCTCAAGGGCTGGGGTGGGAGGAAAGGAGAGGAGAGGAGAAGAGAGGGAAGGGGATGAAAGGGGGAGGGGAGGGGAGGGGAGGGGAGAACAAGGGAGGGAAGGGGAGAACAGGGGAGGGAGGGGAGGAGAGGGAAGGGGAGAACAGGGGAGGGGAGGGAAGGGGAGGAGAGGAGGCAACTTCAACTTCTTATCTCTGCTCCTCTCTGGACCGGAAGCTCAGCTTTTCTCCAGCTAACATACTAGCACAGATCATTTTTACTGATAATACAGCCATTTTCTGTCCTTTCCCATAGTCCACCCATTTTTAATCAACCTTCCAACATCTTAAGACCTGGCCTCCATTCCCTGGAAGACAGTTTGTCATGTTTAAATGCAAAACTGCACAAAGAAAACTACTTATACCAGTCACACAACCTTCAACATATTTCCATATAACTACACAGTCTAATCCCTGCCCTGTTTTCCTGGCTACCAATGCTTCAGGAACCTTCCATTCCTCCCCCAGGAGCCTTGAAATCATCATCTCTTCATTTGCCTCCTCCACTGAGCTCTATCTGTTCACGGCTTTTACTTCTGCCCTCAGTCCTCAGTTATCACCAGCATAAATTCTTCAGCTGATCCTGGAAATAAAAAATATTAAGCAGGCAATTAAAAAAAAAAAGGACTAGCAAACCTGGTCTTAACAGGACTAGACTTAAGTAATGGGACAAAATGACAGCTGCATGGCTGGCTGCCAAGATATCACAAACAGTTTGAGAGCTAGATTCAAAATAGCTGACGGAGCTGAGAGTCAGAGTGACCGCTAGCTATACGTTATCTTTTGTTTGGTTGATACTGTATACCAGGGACAAAATGAAAAATATGGGGTAGTTTAGGAAGAGGCTTTCACTTCAACATTTAGTGAAAGGTAGCCATGGTTAGCAGTGAAGCAAAGATTTACTCACTAGATGTGAGCACCTGTTTTATCTGCAGACTACCAAATATATGACCTATAGAACTCCTGCACTGTGTGCTCTGAAATAATTTTTTTCAACTTCTAGAATAGTCATTTCTTTACCAAAGTGTTCATCTCTCACAAAATTAGGCCTAAGATGACCATTAGCCTAAGACAGTGGTTGTCAAGCTGTGGGTTGTGACTTTTTGGGGGCCTAAGCACCCTCTCATGTGGGGTTACCTAAGACCATCAGAAAACAGATATTTATATATGATTCATAACAATAGCAAGCTTACATATCTTTAAGTGAACCCAATTACGATAGCATCAATAATCATACTGCCGTGATGATATATCCTCAACTCCCAGAAGAAATGTACTTCTCTGCAGTTCTTCAAAAGTAAATTACTTCAAAAATAAATATGTCCCTATATTAGGAGAAAATTAAACTCTTAAGATACAAAAACTTTTGAGTTTAAAATAGCTACCTTTAGATTCCATTTATCTCATAGCATCCATGAAACAAACAATAATTGGTCTTAATGTGCAAAAAGATGTAAGATGCTAATTCCAAGTGTATGAAAACATTCCTCCTGGCTCCCTAACCAGCTGTGGCTTGGGGTCGCCCAACAACAAAGGTATTAATACTGTAAGCCATCCTGCATCAACCGCTGTTCCACTTAGCGCTTTAGAAAACCACCACTGCAAGTCGATGCTGGAGATAAGTCACGGAGATTAACAGAGTGTTACCTTGAAGAAGCAATTAGAAAAGGCCGAAAAGCTGCAACTAAACCCCAAACCATTTGCTCCTTCACAATAGGAAGCTGGAGATAATCTTATTTGCTAAACACAAATCACTGAGATCTAGGCAAATTCCTAAATGATATTCCAGGTGGAAACGCCGCAGAGCCGGGAGCTGGCTACAGAACCATCTACTTCCAGCTCTGAAAACAAACTGGACCAGTTTGTCTTGTGGCTTCTAAGAAAATGATCATTCAAACCAATGGAACAATCAACAGAAAGGCTTCCCTGGAGCCGCTCCTTTTCTATTTTTGTCCCCACCCTCACCAGCTTCCAGCAGGATTAGATTTCTTGCCTCCTCCCTTCTTTTTGCTTATGTTAAAGCCTTTAGGCAGCAGAAAGCAAATTCCATCAGTTTTGCCTTCTCATATACTTTTGTGGTAAATTCACTTTTTTTTTTTAGTCAAGATAGTGTGTGTGTGTGTGTGTGTGTGTGTGTGTGTGTGTGTGTGTGTGTAGCATTTTTTTTTTCATCCCGGTTCTTTTAAACTCTGTAAGGCTGTGCAGGCAGGGTCTCCTTGAGGCAGCTGATCCTAGGGTTCAGCCCCAGGCAGCCCGCTGGCAGCAGTCTGAGTTCTCTTTCCATGTCCTCATCCTGAAGCCCCCAGGACAGAGAGGCTTTGAGAACCTGGATACCCAAGTCAGCCAGGTATCTGTTAAAGGTGCAATGTTAACAGGAGGACCATTCCGGAGGCCCTGCTGAGTCCAACAAGTGCGGGTTTAAGAGGAGACACTCTTCCTGGGGCTCGCTCTCCTGAATGGCATGGGAAAGGCCAGCTCCAGATAGAGATCCACTATGCCCCAGAAAAGCCACTCAGCTGGCTGCGTGGAGTAGGAGACAGCCGGGGAGACAGACCAGACAAAAGCATCTGACTAAAGCTTCATTTAGCTTTAAAGTTTACTGAAACAGGAAGCCCTGTATTAAATCTCAGACCCCCCACACATTTTAGATCTTTATTCGTCAGCTCTAGATAGTTTCCTCATACTCAGTTAAGGAACCAAGCACAAAATAGCCATGCAAAGCTTGCTTCCATCTGCCAAAACTACGTTACAGGCTGCTTCAAAACTGCCATTTGGGCTGGCCTTCTAGCCAGGTAGGACCTGTAGTGGTGGGAGGGGAACACCAAGCCAACTGCAGAACCGTCACACCAGAGTTTGCCCTGCCTACAAGATGTGCAGAGATAAAGATAGAAAAGAGACTGAGGGGGCAGCACAGTTTCCATGTGAGCCCCATAATATGGGCAGGGGGGGCAGGTAGAGGCTGCCTCTGACATGGACCCTGGTGCCCACTCACTGACCACTACCCCTTGGTGGGGTGGCCATGCCAGCCCACAGAGGAAGAGGATGCAGGCGGTCCTGATAGACTTGATAGGCTGTGATCAGATGGTAGAGGAGGAGGACTCCCCCTTTCTGAGGACTAGGTGAAGGTGGGGAGGAGGGAATATGGAGGGAGAGTAGGACCAGGAGGGAAGGGGCTACAATCGGAACATTAAAGTGGATAAATTAAAAAAATAATAATAATAAGTGTAATAAAAAAATAAAATAAAGAGAAGAGAGTAAGGGAATGACCAACCAATGCCTGGCCCAACCTGAGGCCTACCCCATGGGAGAGAGCCAACCTCTGACACCATTAATACTCTGCTATGCTTGCAGACAGGAGCCTAGCATAACCGACCTCTGAGAAACTCCACTCAGCAGCTGATCGAATCAGATGCTGAGACTCACAGGCAAACATTAGGTGGAGCTCTGAGAGTCCTGTGGAAGAGTGGGATGGAAGGATAGAAGGACCCAGAGGGGACAAGAACATTGCAAGAAGACCAACAGAGTCAACTAACATAGACCCATGGGGGGCTTACAGAGATGGATACACCAACCAAAAAGCATGCATGGACTGTACCTAGGCCCCCTACACATATGTAACCGATGGGCTGTTTGATTTTCATGTGGTTCCCTTGTAAGTTAAGTGTGTACTGCCTATGACATGGCCTCTGTTGCCTGCTTTGATCACTTTGCCCTAACTTGGCTGCCTTGCCTGGCCTCAGGCGATGAGGAGGAGCTCAGTCCTCATGCAATTTGATGTGCTGGTGTGGGTTGGGGGGGGGGTCCCTTTTCTGAAGACAGAAGGAAGAGGGAAGAGGAAGAAGCTGGGAAGGAAGAACTGAGGGGAAAGGAGGGAGAAGGCTATGATCAAGATGTAAAATGAGCATATAAATTAAAAATGAAATATAAAAAAACTCCTATTTGGTCTGATTTTCCACTCCTATGTGCTGGTCATGCCCCACACACCTCTTCCGCACCCTATGGGAACTATTGCTTTCTTTACTTCCTCCCTACCAAAGGAATTGCTTCCTAAAACACCTGAGGAAGAATTTTCCAGAACTTGACCTTCCCATCAGACCTGGCCATGACGTGGTTTCTTCCTCTAAAACAGATGTTTGAGATTGTCTGCTGCTGTTTATACCAGTTTGGCTGCCTGACAATTGTTCTGTCTCTGTCTCCCATTTTCTGGAATTACACAGGGAGCACTCTTTCCAGAATACCTATAGATGGTCGCAGTGTTAAACTCACTGACTTTGCGCATGCCAGGAAACTAGGTAGCCTGCTTCTTAATATAGGCCTATTATTAATTTAGCCTATACAGATCTCCATTAGTGATGGAAAGACAAAATGAATAATTAAGAAACACATATAAGCCAGGCATTATGTGTACTCCTTTTTTGTTTGTTTGTTTGTTTGGGGGGAGGTTGATGTTTATTTACCATGTTCACATTTTTCCTTTTATTGAAAATAGATTTTATTCTCTTGATTACAGTTTCCCCTTCCTCTACTCCTCCCAGTTCCTTCCCACCTCCCCTCCCATCTGGATCCACCCCCTTTCTGTCTCTTATTAAAAATAACCAGACTTCTAAAGGATACTAAGATACAGAAACTCACTCATTCCAACACTTGAGAATCCCATAAAAACACTGAACTGGAAGCTGTAACGCATATGCAAAGGTCTTATAGGGTAAACATATTTTTCATAGACAGATAGATAGATAGACAGATAGATAGATAGATAGATAGATAGATAGATAGATAGATAGAATGAACTTAAAACAAAAATAAGCAAAGCCCTGACAAAACAGTATGAAACAAGAACCCTCCAATGATGCTGTTGAGTTTGTTTTCCTTTAACCACCAACTGCTGGGCCCGCAGCCCACCCTTAAGAGTAGTTTTCCCAGTGAGACTCCCTTGGAGAAAACTAACTTTCCACTTTCAAGCGACTATGGACTGGACATAGCTTCTAGGTCAGGAATGAGGCCATGTGTCTACTGCTCTAGGATCCCACCTGGTACAGACCCAAGTAGGCCCTGTGCATGCTGTCTCTGTGAGTTTGTATGTGCATCAATCCTGTTGACTTAGAGGCCTTGTTTCCTTAGTGTCCTCCATCCCTCTCCTCTTCCACAGGGTTCCCTCACCCCTGAGTGGAGTCATTTGATGGAGACATCCCATGTAGGGGTGAGTGTTCTAAGGTCTCTCCGTCTTTGGGTGGTACACTCCTGTAATTCCAGTACTCAGGAGGCAGAGACAGGCAAGCCTGATCTAGAGAGCAAGTCCTAGGACAGCCAAATCTATACAGAGAAACACTGTCTCAACAAACAAACAAACAAACAAAAAAGGTGGGGGGAATACATATAAATGTCATCTTAACATTTATCAGTTCTTGAAAAAGAACTGCAGAAAACACCAGAAAGCCTATCAAGATACCTTCCTACTGCTGACATTGATGCATATCACACATTAACTTTCCTCATGATGCACACCTGTAATCCCACACCTGGGCAATAGAGGAAGCCTGAAGTGAGACAATCACAAGACATTTTCTCCATCTCTTCCATCATTTCTTAAAATCTACTCATTAAAAACATATTCTCTCTCTCTCTCTCTCTCTCTCTCTCTCTCTCTCTCTCTCTCTCTCTCTCTCTCTCTCTCTCCCCCTCTCTCTCTCTGTGGTAGATGGGCGCACATGTGTGGAGATCAGAAGACAACTTTGAAAGCAGTTATCCTTTCTTTCTGTCTCTGTCTCCCATTTTCCTTTCTCTACATCCAACCTTCTGGTAGGGGCAGACAAAGATTATGGAAGCCAACACTACTGAGACCAACTTTTATGTGGGGTCTAGGGATGCAAACTTAGGTTTGTGCAGAAAGAGCCATTTACTCAGTCCTGGAATCATTTTCTTTAAAATGGAATAAGTGCTGAAGGTAAGACTCAAGGATAAAGGCTACCACCTGGCTTCCGGCTCGATCATCACATTAAAATATAAATAATGCCATTCACTTCCAAACACTAAAAAACAGTGAGGGCGGAATGCTGGTTCTTTCCAGGTGGCCTGATAATAAATGGCTCGCTTACTAACCTGTTGGCTTGGGTAGTACTGGGATTGAACCCAAGGCCTCAAACATGCTGGATGGGTGCTCCAGCTCTGAGCCGCAGCCCCAGTCCTCTTTCTAAATTTTTATTTCCTAATGTTGAGACAGGTGTCACTATGTTGCCCAATCTGTCCTTGAACTCACTCTATAGTCAGAGAAGGGGTTCAACCTTGGGATCCTCCAGCCTCAGTTTCTCCTGCTGCTGCATTTCAGGCCTGTAACGTTAGGTCCAGCTCTCTTTTGTGCCCTCTGCTCTGTGGAGGTAGTAGCTTCATCCTGAGGTGGAAAATGTTTATGTATGCATTTTAAGCAATAATGTGCTTGGCCACGCTTAGAGAACCCGGGTGCACTTCCCAGAGGGCCACTAAGAAGTGAGGAGTTGAGAGTATTTGTGCCGAAATAGGCTCCCCACCCGGTAATCACCCTCTGCTTGCCTTGCTTCCACTTCTGGGGGTATGTGTGTGACAAGGGTGGTCCCCACATTCCCCAGAACTAAGCTCTGAATCAGACAATGGCCCTTTGTGCTGCCAGGTGGGGCTGTTCAGTGCCTCATGCTTCCGTCTAGACGTCCAGGTTGCTCTCAACAGGAATTGTGTTTTATGTTTGTTTTACCTGTCTCTACAGAACTCTGCTTCCAACCCACAGTAAAACTGTGATATCTGTTTGTTAAACATAACACAACTCGCCAGCTAATTAATGGGCAGTACAGTGAGCCCAGCCCTCTGTTGCTCTGCTTTTAGAAGCAATGCTGTGGTCTGTACAATAACACGGTAGGTGTGTGTCCCCTGGTGGGACTCACAGAACACACTCACTATGGCTTGAGAGGAAGAGAAAGCACTTTCTGACTAGCTCCATGAAGAGGAGGCATGCATCTGGAAGAGTAGCATTTTGTAATCCATGTCTGCTCCCTCCATTGCTCCTGGTACAGGCATGCTACCTCTGTGCAATGGTCACAGGCACACAATTTCTCTCTGTGGTGGTCGGCTTCGACTGCCAGCTTGGCATGACCTAGAATCCCCCGTGAGGAGAGACTTAGTGAAGGACTCTCTGCATTGGGTTGGCCTGTGGGCATGTCCCTGAGGGATTGCCTTAATTAACCAGTGGATGTGGGAAGAACCAGCCCACGGAGGGCGGCACCATTCCCTAGGCAGGGGGCTCCTGAACTGTCTCAAGGGTAGAAAAGTCCAGCTTAGCACAAGCGAGCAAGCCAAGGGAGCTTGTATGCACTCATCTCTCTTTGTCTCTGACTATGGACACAACGCAACCAGCTGTCTCAAGCTCCTTCTGAGGGACTGGCCCACAATGGTGGGCCATAAACAGGAACTGTGAACTAAAATAAGCCCTTTCTTCCCTTGGCTGCTTTTTGTCAGGGTACTTTATCACAGCAACAGAAATGAAACTGGAACACCCAGTTTTACTATTCCAGAGAGAATTAAGCCAGCAAACGTGGCAAGGCAGGAGGAGTAGCTAACCCTGCCCGGCGATGACCTGACCTCCTTTAATGACAGTTGTGGCTGTCTCGGTTTATAGCACCCATGAAGGCCTGGCAGGGCTTCCAGTCTTTTTAGACAAGATGCTATTATCACAGTGATGCTGAAGACTAGCTAATAACAGGGGAAACATCTTTGGCTTCAATAGCTCTAATTATATTTCTGTGAAACCTCAAACCAGTTGGCATACAAATTACATAAAGAAAAATATGAGATGTGTGTGTAAAATTAATTTTACTAGATCCTGTGATGCTCCTGCTGCTGTTTCCTTAACACGGTGAACTTCTAATTAGCAAACTGAGTGGCTTAAAGATCAAGTTGTCATCTGTACAAATTAGGGTTTGGAGTGGCTGGTGGGAGGAGTCCAGGGTGTCTGGGATTTGACCCGATGAAACCCAGCAGCTCTTTCTGTGCCAAAACACAGAAAAGGATGATTTGTGGTTTGCCAGCCTTAGCCTGAAGAATTGCTGTTGGGGTGAGGGTAAACCATACAAGTGAGAAGAAGAAATAAAAACATGTAGCCTCTTGCATGTTCACATACAAGCTAGAAATTGAGGGACGTATTCATGGGTATTTCTAATCCAACTTCTGTGACTAATCTTTCGAGCAGTGGTAATGCAACAGCAAGATCAATCTGCAATTTCAAAAATGCCCTCAGGGAAACACCTGTGTGCTTCCCAGGGTTCTTTGTGTTTGAGTATAAATGCTGCTTCAGATTCCGGAGGCCTGATTTGCCTAAACCTTGTTCAGTTTCCTTCCCTAGACTATAATTTCCAAGTCCATGATTGTTTAAAACAAACATAGCCACAACTACACAGCCATATGACACAGGGAAGGAACGGCAGTCAGCCCGCCACAGCCCGCCACAGCCTGCCACAGCCCGCCACAGCCTGCCACAGCCCGCCACAGCCCGCCACAGCCCGCCAGCCTCCTCAATCTTCAGAGAGCCTGCTTCAATCTGCAGGGTGCTACATTCTGACCTCCAGGGTCCTTAGGACATCTTCAGGCCCACTGTCACCTTCTAGGACAAAGCCTCAGCCAAAGAGAAGTCAGGAGATGGCAGCCTTCCCCATCCATAACTGCAGTGGCTGCTGACATGCCTCGAAGGCAAAGTGCCCGAATCAAGAGGCAGTCTAATGCTATAGAAACCCCTCTGGGAAGCAACTGGTTTGACCAGCAGCAATTAAAAGACCAAATCTTATCACCTGCCCACAACAAAATAAAAAGGCCATTGCATCATACCCGAAAGCCTGGATCCCCAGTTCTACAGCATTCCCGAGAAGTGCAGTCCCCAAAGAATTATCTGCAAATGTAAAAGGTGTCCAGTAAACAGGTGCTAAATATATTACTGTACATTCACATGATGAAATAATGCAGAACAATTATACACCACGTTATTAAGTAAGAATAGCACTGACCTGCTGGGCATGTGATGCACACCTGCAACCTCAGGAGGATTGTTAGTTTAGACCAAGGCCTTACCTCAGACAAAAGAAATTAAAAGAGGGAAGGATCCTCAGCACTCAGAATAGGTCAAGCCTGTTCTGAGTATTTTAAATACATTAACAAATTCATTGTAAGCATTACCTTAGTGCTTACAAATTTTTGAGGTAGGTGTCATTGTCATTAGTATTACTGCTCTGGTCACAAAAAGAACAGTAAGGCACAGAGAGGCTACGTGAGTCTCCGAAACTGCACAGCTAAGTTGTAGACTTGCATAGACCAATACTGAGTGGCGTGGGAAAAAAAAAAACCCTTCTGCTATAATAGCAAATAGAAATGTTTGATTACATTCTGGCTTTATAAAGTAGCTATGCGTGTTTGTGTGCATATACGTGTTTCAGTGTCTGTCTACAGACACAGAAGAAAAGTAAACGCTACAAAGAAAAGCGTGGTAATTCATCTAGTTGATGAGAGTAGAGTCGTTTTGGGGGACAGTTTTAAAAAATGTCTTTCTAAGTATTCAAGATGGTTCTAGAATGTATATGCATTACTTTTATAACCAGAAAAAAAAAATGTGTTTAGAAACTGAAAAGCTTGGTGAAGGCCTGGAGGCCGACTTCCTTTCATTAACATGCTCACACTGCCCAAGCTCACTCATACTGGCCTGGCAAAAGCCACACTGAAAACCGCGGCGTTTTTCAGATGAGTGTTGACATAAAGCAACATCTTCAAGCTTCACATTTAATGAACTCTCCCGTAAGAACATCGTTAGTCAGATCCACACACTGATCTCCATGAAACTCACTAATAAAAGAGGCCCTGTGAGGTTTGACTTAAAAATACATCTAACTGGAAAGAAAATGAATCTGTTATAGAAAGGTCATCTGGTGCACTTGAATTTTGTTGGGATTAAAGTTCTCAATACACATGCTGCCCTGCTGGCATCAGGAAAGAAAATCAGCCAGTTACGGACAATCGACAGGCTGGAAGGAAGAAGCCAGCTGCTTGGCTATATTTTCATAGGTTACTTATACAAAGAGCGGGGGAGGTAGAATGCTCTGGAAAAGAGCACTGTCCCAGCAAAGACCAGAAAGTCAGAAAGAATAGTAGATTCATTAGACCCAACCTCCTATTTAAAATCATAGTTCAAATGTCTAAGCATTGCTTATAAATTTTCCTCACTAAGCAAAATTCAAAGGTTAAGGAAGCATCATAAAAACAAACACGAGAAGAAAACACAAGTAGGCTAAAATCCCCAGGACTGCTGCATCCCACCCCACAAAACGGTAGGCGCTAGAGAGATGATCAGTCAGCAGTGTACTTGGCCTGGAAGTACAAGAAACTGAATCCACATTCCTAGAATCCACAGGAAAGCTGGGCATGTGTGCACACCTGTAATCCCAGGGACAGCACACCTGTAATCCCAGCGAGGACAGCACACCTGTAATCCCAGCGAGGACAGCACACCTGTATACCAGCAGGACAGCACACATGCAATCCCAGCGAGAAGCCCCGGGAGCTAGCCTCAGTCAGCTAGGCTTATCGACTGCTGAAGCCCCACGCCAAATAGAGACTGCCTCACAGGAAAAGTTAGAAGACCACAGAGGAACCTGTTCTGAGGTCCATATGCATGTGCTCACATGCACACATGTGCATCTGAATAGATATGGGCACATACACACATGAACATATACATACATTTTAAGTTTAAGCAAAAATAAAGCTGAAAGAGACTCTGGGAAATATTTAAAGTGTATAATGTAAATGTTATTAATATAAAAAGATAACAGAGCTGGGGAAAAGAGTATTTGCCCAGCATATGAAAGGCTTGGCGCTCAATCTTCAGAACCCCCAAAATAAAAACAAGTGAAGAGAAATTACAAGTCAACATGAAAAAGAAATTTTTTAAAACAGCAAAGGAAAGTGGGCAAATGGTACAAATGTAAAAATCTAAATAGCCAATAAATATGTTTAAAACCCAATACATGTGTTTATACATCACACACATACACATACATGTCAGACCTATGTGTGCTGTCAAGGAGAATAGCCAAAAGACATCACTAAAAGAAAATTTGAATATATGATCTTATCTGATTAAATGAAAAAAATAGATAACAAGAATATGTACAAACTATTAAACTCAAGTATGAAATGAGGTTTCATTTTCATTTTATATACTTCCATACTTTTGGACTTCTTACAATGTATAGACACTGTTTTTAATCCGACAACTTTGTTTCAAGCCAGCTATGGTGGAGCAAGAGGATTACACATTTAAAGCAACCTGGGCTACATGGCAGGTCTCAGGCCAGGCTGGACTACATAGTGGGCTACATACGAAATAAGTACATGCCCACATATTCAAAAGCCACTCGTGGGTCTCCTATCACCAGTCAACAAACACATCTAAACCTTTTACGAGATGCCTGCTCAGCATCATGTCAGCAACACAATCAAAGTACTTCCAACTTAGAAAACTCCAAATTTGGAAGGACTTTAGAGTAAAGGCAACTGGTTCCAGAAGCCCCTGAAGACAGAATTCAACAGATGCTCTCTGTTCCCTTATGTGACACTGTGAGGCGGGGGCACACGTCATGCAGTGCACTTTGTCTCCTCTAGAGAACACACAATACACAACACAGAGAAGTACTGCATAGATGCTTCCTATGACGTGGCCTTTAGAGTAATGATGAGGAAGGAAGTCTGCACAAGCTCCAGACAGACACAGCTTTTTCTCCTTTCACTATAATTAGCCTGAGGTTGGTTGACACTAAGGGTGCAAAATCCACAAATACAGAGCATTTTAAAAATCATCACAGAAAAACACATTTTAAAAATATATCATGGAGCAAGCATGTGGTGTCTACCTGTAATCTTAGCACTGTGGAGACTAACTTGAGCTGCCAAGCGAATCTGAAGCCACACTAAGCTAAACAGCAAGGCTTTGTCCCAGAAAATATGTCTAGAGAAAACTTTTATAGATAATAACTTCATCAAAAGCAAAAATGAGCATGCAACATTACTTAGTAGCATTTAAACATATTTCAAGGCCACAGCATGTCCACAGCAAACATAAATTAATCTTTTTTTTCAAGACAGGGTTTCTCGGTGTAGCCTTGATTGTCTTGGACTTTGTAAACCAGGCTGGCCTTGAACTGACAGTGATCCCCCTGCCTCTGCCTCCGTGAGTGCTGGTATTACAGGCATGCACCAAAACACCCAGCCATAATGGATCTGAAGATGCCACTTCCAAAGGCTGGAAAGATGACATAGCAGTTAGCAAGCACTGCCCTTCCAGAGAACCAGTTCCCAGGACCCACCAAGCACTTGTACCTCCCAGTTCCAGGCAACCCAACATCTCTGGCTTCTACAGGTACATGCACACAATTAAAATAATTAAATTAAATCAATTTTTAAGCTGTCATCACTAACATTTATTAACTTACTTAATCCTGAGCAAGTGACTTCACCTGCCCAAACTTAATGTCTATACCCAAAGAACCATCTTTAAAATATAGTCATGAGATGAGCAGCTTGAAGATTAAAAGCACATACTATACCTCCAGTTCAATTCCCAGCACCCAGGTCAGATGGCTCACAACCACTTACAACTCCAGGTCTGGGAGATCTGACACCTCTAGCCTTCAAAGGCACTTCCAGTCACATGCTCACATGCTCTCTCTCTCTCTCTCTCTCTCTCTCTCTCTCTCTCTCTCTCTCTCTCTCTCTCTCTCTCTCTGTCAAAAATAGTAAAGAATAAATTTGTACCACACTTCCAATATATGCACGTCAACAAAAACATTCTAAGTTACTAAATATCAAAGACACTTTCTCATCTAGAACTGTTTCACACAGGGGGTAGAAGACTGTAGGGGGCAGGGCGTGAAAGGGAAAAGACTGCAGCTTGAACACTGCCAAAATTACTTCCTAACTGAATCTCAGGTTAACCACCAGAAAAGGAAGGGTGCCATATTCAGGTTTGTAGAAAGCCAAAGACATGAGCACAACTTCTTTCTCCCCTGGTGCGATGGGTCCTGCCCATCCAAACTAAAAATCCCTAACACTAAGAATGTGTATGGAAAGCTCGCTGGGATGACATGGCAACATTACAAGAAAGAGACAGAGGAAAACTTAAGAGCCACATGACAGCATATTCTTCACCTCATTAATAAGCAGATACATAAAAATTAAAGTGGTGAAAGGATAAATTTTACTACAGATAAATTACATTTCAAGTTTAAAAACACGCACTAAGAAATTATTTTATACCCACAGGCATCCTGGTTAGTTTTTACAATCACCTTGATACACCCAAGAAGACAGAATATCAGTTGAAGAATTTCCACCATCAGATACCTGCAGACATGTCTTTAGGGCATGCTTTTTCACATATATACATATACATACATAGACACATACTTACACATATATATGTATAGATGCTTTGCCTAAATATATGTCTGTGCACCACATGTGACTTGTGCCCACAGAAGCCAGAAGGGGGCATTGGATCCCTTCTATAACTACATGCAGTTGCGAGCTGCCATGTGGGTGCTGGAAATTGAACGTTGGTCCTCTGGAAGAGCAGCCAGTGCTCTTAACCTCTGAGCCATCTTTTCCTGAGCCCACTTTCTTGTATGCTAATTGGTGTCAGTGGGCCCAGCTCACTGTAGGCAGTGGCATCCCTAGGCAGCTGGGCTTGGGCTATATGAAAAGGGTAGATGAGTGTGAGCCTGAAGGTAAGCAAGTGGTAAGCACTGTTGTTTCCTCATGGCTCTGCTTGCTTGCTCCCTCCAGGTCCCTGCCTTGGCTTCCCTCAGTGATGGATTGAAAGCTGCAAACCAGACAAACTCTTTCCCCCAACAAGCTGTTTTCAGTTGTGGCGTTTATCACAGCAGCAAAAGAACTAGGACGGCAAGCCGGCCTCTTAAAGTATAGCCACAGCGCATGCTATCTGGGATGAGGAGGAATGGCAGGAAACTGCACCCAACCTGACGTAACTACACTAGCAGAGGGTTGCCACCAGTTAACAAACAGAAATAACTGCACTCCGAGGTGATACACTGAAGAAACTACTGGGGTCCAGATCCGGCAGAAAAGTTGTCCATAGCAATCTACCTCGTGAGAATACAACGCCATGCCAACACAGATAGCCATCCGCAGCACACAGCTGTGATCATTTATAAAGCAGAAAAGACACATTTGCACTTCCTCCCAGATTTCCTTGCACGTAATTCCTAGAACCTCTGGGATTCTAAAGGAAACGGTGAGAGAGGTATCTTGCATGCTTCTGTGATGAGCTGAGGGACCCTTGGAGGATGGAGGACGTGACCAATTACTGAGTTACAATTTTTCCCCCATTCCTCTACCCCAACCCTCCCATACTCCAATCCATGACCTCTTGGGATGGAAGAGAGGCAGGAGACAGGACATCAATATAGGCATGGTGGCTCTCAAGAGGCTGCAGAAACAGGGTCTTGAGTTCAAAGACAATCTGAGCTGTGTACATAGCAAGACTGTCTCAACAAAAACAAAAACCAAACCTGGCCAATGACCTAATCAAGCACATGCAGTAAAAAACATTAAACAAAAGTGTCTGGAGAGTAGTTTCCTCACATGTGAACAAGAACGTGTCCAAAAGACAGAGACTGGGGAGAAAGCACAAATCCAGCAGAATAGAGAGACACTCCTAAGCTCAGACCCTTCCAGACTTCACCAGTGTCATCTGGATACTGGTTTTGTACACTTTACACACGGTTTGTAAGAAGCTGGCCATAGTCAGCTTTCCCCCCTGGATCCCTGACTATAGCGAAGTTGGGCAGAAGTCGTTGGTAACCTGGTGGCCTGTTACCTGCAACTGGCATTTGAAATAAGAGCACTCTTGTAGTACCGACCCCTCAACCTGGAGGTCTGCAATGACTCCAGGCGCTTGGAACAGGGAACAAGTTAAAACTACAGGACGTATACCAAGAACTGCGTAAGAACTGGATTGCATCATTCTGGGTCCATATGGGAAGAAATGTATCCTCTTTTAAAAAGAGACTTAGTGAGATTTGGTCAAAGGATAAAGATTTCAATTAGGACAGTTGAGTTCAAGAGATCTGTTGTGTGACATGATGACAATAACTAATATTGTGTCCTCAATAAGTGCTGGGCTGAGGGTATATCAAAGACAAGGGTTTAGCTAGAGTTCATGAGGCCGTGGTGGCACCCCCAGCACTGCAAATAGAAAACATGGAAAGGAATATGCTAAAAGTGCATTTGCACAAAAATCTATGTAAGGTAATGCATATGAAAACTCAACCATCTCACATTATGCATAAACTTCACAATATCATGCTATACACGTAAGTACATGTAAGTTTTCATGTATGCTACATGTCCTTGCAGGTGCATGGGTATGTATAAGTGTGCACGTATGTAGGGCCCTGATAGCTTCGGGAATTATCCTCAGACACTGGCTCCACCACATTTCTTTTTTTTTTTAAAGATGGCGTCTCCAGCTGGCTAAGGAGCTCCAGGGATCTGCCTGTCTCTGCCTCCCTAGAGCTGAAATTGTAAAAGTATACCTGCCACCACACCCAGTATTTTCATGTGTTCTGGGGATCAAACTTAGATCCTCATATTTGTAGGGTGAGCATGTTACCACATGAGCCATCTCCCTGGCCCATAAGTACGTACAGTCTCATCTGTCAGAGGAAGAAATCAGCCATTGCTGAGTAAGAGCTCCTAAGAGGTCAGCCCTAAACGCAGGTGGCCGACAGTAAATAATCTCAGAAGCTTACACTTATGAACTTACATACATATCCGTAGCAATTATAATTAAAGGAGCAGCAGCCATGAATTTAAGAGGAAATGGGGAGGGGATGAGGAAGGAATGAGAAGAGGAGAGCGATGTAAATACAGTACTTAAACACGGAATTCTCAAACAATGCCTCTTTTAAATTTGCAGCATAGGTAACTGCTTACAGTGCAGCAGTAAGTAGTAGCAAAATTAGATTAAAAACACAGCTGCATGAATAAATTGTGAACCTCAAAACATAACCTAAACAGCAAAGCAGGCTTTGTGAGTCTATTTGCAGAGGGAGAAAAAGACAACTAAAATTAAACATTATATTGTTTGGAAGCAACACACAGAGGCAAATCCATTTTCTAAAGAAAGAAAAATTGTCAACAGAATGACTGAAAAAACATATGCTAATGGTAATCACAGGAGGCGACATAGATAAGAGGTGATATCCACAAGAGGAAACATAAGAGCGCCTCAGTATGCTAACAGAGAACTCCATTTCCTACACTATGGGGATAGGGACTGGGCTCCTTTCACTACTTTTCTGTAAGGATGCAAGTACCTTTATTTGCGGCGGCGTTTGGTGGTGCTGGTGCTTTGCTTTGCTTTGAGGCTCTTTAACCCTGCTGTCCTCAAACTCACAGCAATCCTCCTGCCTCTGCCTCCCGGGTGCCAGGATAGAGGCATAGAGCACTGCATCCAGCTAGGCTTTCACTTTAGTGTATGTATATGCATGGTTCTCAGTTTAAAAAACAAAATGTGGCTGGCAAGGTGGCTCAGTTGGTAAGGGACTTGCTAGTGAGGCTGACAACCTGAGTTCAAGCCTTAGAGGGTGGAAGAGAAACTTCCAAAAGTTGTCCTCTGACCTCCACAAGTACTCCATCGCATGAGTGCGTGCATGCGCGCGCGCGCACACGCACACACACATACACACACACACACACACACACACACACACACACACACACGCAAAATACGTATACAACATCTTAGAAGCCAATATCAGGTGCTACTTTTCGTTGGAACCACCTAGTGGTGGCCTGCTTGTCCCTTCTGAGTGCCTAATAAAATAAAAGCATCAAATACCACAGAAGAAGAATTCCATAGGATTGACAGAGGATGTTGCCAGAGAACTTGAAGTTTTTACGTACATTTATTTATTTATTTATTTATTTATTTATTTATTTATTTATTTACTAATTGGGAAAGCATATGCCACAGCTCATAGGTGACGGTCAGAGGATAAGTTGGGGAGATGGTCCCTTATTTCCACCATGTCAGTCTTGAACTCGGCTTGTTAGGCTTGGCAGCAAAAAGCTCTACCTACTAAGCCATCTCACTGACCCAAAAGAGAATTTTCAATGGACAAAAGATCTCAATAAATATCTGGAAAATGAAAGTGAGGGTGGGAATGTGCTGACAGGTAATATAGGAGCAAGCTGCTGCCCAAGGCTGTGGAGGTCATAACTTGCTTGGCTGAGTCCCAGGGAGCTCCATGCTAGCCAACAGGTGTCCATGGTGAGGAGGGGAGAACCATGCAGGACAGGAAAGAGGGTTGAAGTCATTGAGTATTAACATTCCCACCATCTTCCCCCTCTCCCAAACAAAGCCTGCGTGCGCCCTGACAGACCAAACATGTCAGCACTCATGTCTAAAGAAACCAAACCAACTGTGCAGCAGGGACTGAGCTGTGGGTTGTGATACAAATTTTGGAACTCAAAATAAATCCTTCATCCTTGGGGCATCTGGAGAGAGAAGCAAAGCTGGCTATCACATATTCCAGTACTATACCAAAGACACACACACACACACACACCCACACACACACACCAAAGCCAACTATCACATATTCCAGTACTATACCAAAGACACAGACACAGACACACACACACACAGAGACACATACACACACCAAAGCTGGCTATCATATATTCCAGTACTATACCAAAGATACACACACACATACACACACACACACACACACACACACACACACACACACAGTTCCAATTAGAGGGAAAGGTACAGCAGGAGAAAAAATTTAAAGGATCGTCTGGCTAGGGAGCCAACCGTTCCTATGTCCTGGAGCTGGCTTTTCACATGAGCGCTGGGGATCAAACTCAAGTCCTTCTGTTTGCACAGCAAGCATTACACTGATCTCACACACACACACACACACACACACACACACACACACACACACACACACACAGCCCCGGTACTTCATGTTTAATTATGAACAGGCGACCCACGAAAACCAGTAACAGGGAGTGGGGGCGGGGAGGAGGGGGAGAAGCAGATCTTCACTGCGCAGTTAATTCTGCACACACAAGAACGCTTTAAAAAGAACTTACTAACCACAGAGACTCAAGACACTGCAGCCATTAAGTGAGATTAAAACATGACAACATAAAATGATTGTGGACAACAATAAAGTATGATTGCCAAAATAAAAATTCAAAAAGTACTACAAAGGCAGTTAGTTCTCAAAGTGTGAAACATAAAAATAAAAAGGACGGGACATATGAAAGAACAGATTAATAACCAAGAGCCCAGGCAGGAGCCATAAGACCCAACTCAAAGCTGCCCAATTTCAGTCTTGTAAAGCTCTCCCTGTACCAGCCCCCCAAGAAGATCCCTAAACCAGGGTGGCTAGCCCACTCAGGGTACCAATCCTCTGGTTGAGTCCATCAAATTGTTCGGAGAATTGTACTTATGAAAATCAAGGTCGTTAGTGCCTGAAACCAAAAGATTATGGGGTGTCACCAGATGTAGACAACTTGAAAGAAGAGCCAACAAAGAAGCAGAATATGAAGTGGGGTGGGCAGGAAAGAGAACTCCTGACTTGCTAGCCTACGCATGTTCCAAATGGGGACTGCTGGTGTCATTGAGTTTGGGGGCTGAACCCCGCCTTTATTTTTTTTATTTTTTTTATTTATTTTTTTACCTTGACTGGCCATCTGTTCTTTAAAACACTAACAGCACACATCTCCTATAGACACTCCGCTCAGCAGCTGTGCACTGACAGCACAGTCTTGGCTCCTGCTGCCTGTCACTCTGACAGCATTTTGTACAAATGGGAGCTGTGTGATACTGTTGAACATCATTAGAATTATGTGATCAAACACTCCTAATAATTAGCATGTCAAAATCCAACAGTAAATATACAGTGCATTTGATGAAATGTTCAATGAAAACTTGAAATTGTGGAACAATTAAGAAGAGAAGAATGTTAACTTGCCTTACAATAGGGGACGGGAGAACAAATAGTTTGAGCTTTAGAAAGAAAATGAGCAAATTAGTGTCTTCTGTATCCTTGATGAGTTCTTTAATCAGCTGAAAAGTTAGAGAGCTGGGCAAAGTTTCTCTTCTGGTGACCTGCATAAAGCTGATTTACTTTAAAAGGGCACAGGCCGTCACTGTCTAGATTAACCTGCACCGAACAAGAAAAGAAACATATTCTTGGAAGCTCAAGAAAGGAAGAAACTCTTTTGCATATAGGAAGGTGACACCTTTGCATATGGGAAAGGTTACATCCATTCCTCTCCTGGCTGGATAAGCACAGTCAAACCATAGCCCAAGAATCTTGAGCCAATGTCTAAAAGACCCTGAAAAATGGCTGAACAGAGTAAAGACATTGGAGGCATGCGGCTGGAATTAGCAGCCATTTGGACTCTAGTTTCCTAGAGCAGCAAATTACTTTAAATATACATGAGGAGGAATGTTCTAATCTGCTTCCTTGTTGCTGGGATAAAACACTGACCAAGAGCAGCTTGGGAGAGGGAAGGGCTTACAGGTTTCATTATGGAGGGTAAGCCAAGACAGGAACTCAGGAGCAGGAGCTTGAAACAGAAACCAAAGGAAGAACCCTGCATAGTGGCTTGCTTCCTCTGGCATTCACAGCTCCCTTTCTCACACAGCTCAGGCCACCCGCCCCAGGATGGCACTGCCCACAGTGGGCTGGGCCCTGCCCTCCAATACCAATTAGCAAATTAGCTAATCTGGCTAAGGCAATTGTTCAGCCGAGGTTCCCTCCTCCCAAGTGTGCTAGACTGATAACTACAGCTGAGGGTGCCAGGATGAGAGGCTTGGGGGTAAGGAAGGAAGAAACGCGGTGGGTGAGTGTGAAAAGCACCCATATACTTGATCGGCTGAATTGCCAATTTCCTGGTTTTCCAAGCAAAGACAATTCCTTTGAAGCCATTACTGCCGTTAGATACTTTAACAATCATGTAATTTTTTAAAAGATACTTTAATGCCCCCCCAAAAGTAGGAAGGGCATGATATCAGCATTTTCTAACCCCCTTGAAACTCTATGGCCCAGAAGAAAGGCATTGGCATCAGGTCAGCTTTGTAGCCCAGTTTACTGGGTTTCATCCCAGCTGTGACTCATGACTCATTTTCTGCTCCCCACTCCCATTACTCCATGTCCCTCAAACGGCAGTCACAGTAGGGAAAACAATAAGCATTATGATATAATAATATTATAAGTAATAAACGAGAATATTTAAGGACGATGGCTGTTTAGGGAGCACCACAGGCGTTATCTGAGGGCTTTGGGCAAGTGAGAGATGAAATTTTTCTTTAGTTGAGTAAGACAGATGGGTGTAGGGAACACCACCACAGTGAAAAGAGCAGGATGGAGACCGCTTCAGGAGGTACCTGCCTGGGCAGCAGAGCAGCAGAAGGCTTCAGGGGGCACCTGCCTGGGCAGCAGAGCAGCAGACCGCTTCAGGAGGCACCTGCCTGGGCAGCAGAGGGCACGAGTGTGAGACACAATGGAAACGCTCTGGGGGTAGCACTGAACGAACACCAGCTGTGGAGCTCAGACCGCAAAGCCCAAAAGTCTCCGGTGGAATTCCTATGACATGGGCAGCGTACCAGGAGAACCCAGAAGATGCTGGGAGCTTGGTAACAAATTCTGGTGATCTGAACTAGAGTCCAGCTGCCTCGTGTGATCGTCCTCAAGGTTCTGTTTGAGAGGACAGCTCCATCTTCCTTGTATGAGAAAAATGCTACCAACTGTGTCTGCATCTAGAACCATATGACTGTCCACATCCTCCTGAAAATTCAACTAATTTGCTTATTCAGGTGTCTGCGCCTGATGGGTAACATGGAGATGGTGTCACTGGTGGAAATCAGAAAAAAACAAATTATTTTAGAAGATAATAAACATGAGAAACTACCAGAAATATCCATTCCACATCATCTATTTAATCCCAGCACTGAGGAGGCAGAGGCAGGTGGATCGCTGTGAGTTTGAGGCCAGCCTGATCTACAAAGCAAGTGCAGGACAGCCAAGGCTACAGAGAGAAACCCTGTCTCGAAAAATCAAATAAATAAATAAATGTCCATATATTTGACCATCCAAAAATAGAGTTGAGCCCCTACATCCACCTATTGTATGTTAGGCACTTGAAACAAAAGACAAAGATCCCTTCATTTGTCAAACGGTTCAGGCAGGGGGAGAGAGACTAAGGCATTATATAGCGTGCAAAAATGCTTTAAAAGAACACAGAAGTTGCATCAAAAGAAGAAAAACACTATGACTAAGCAAAAGAAGCGTCCCCAGGAGTGGTGTGATTGGTCCATGTCCCTTCCAGATCTGGAATTCTACCATCCTAGATCAAAGAGTCAGAAAGAAGCATCCCCCAGCCCTCCTGCGCTTCAGCCAAGGCAAGATCAAAGGAGTGCCGAACAGTTGGGACTTAAGCCTCTCCTTGAAGAACTGTCAACATGAAAGACAGCACCCTACATACGAGAAAAGGAGACACACAAAATTTAAATGATTTATCTTAGAGCAGAAGAGGGCTGAGAGTGGAAGGGAGACCCAAGACTCCAGCTTTCCAGAAACTTCTTCAAAGGTAGAAGGTCAAGTCCTTTTGCAGGTAAGGTAATAAAAAGGTTTTAACTACGCAAATAATGGGCATGAGCTATGTAACAGCAATAATATAGCGAGCAGCAGATTCTTATGCTGCACTTATTTCGTGCCAGACAGTTGTTCCTCTCAGGAATACTGAACCCAATCACCTCACTACCACCCCCAAGCCAACTCTATTGTTAGTGCTTCACTTAGGTCTTGTAGTCAACACTTCTAATAGTTTCACTGTTTTGTTGTTGTTGTTGTTGTGTTTTGAGGTATTTGTTTATGGTGTGCAGAGTGTGAGGCAACGTCTCTAGCCCAACATAGCTTCTAACTCCTTATGTAGCCGGGGATGACAATGAACTTCCCCTTCCTCTGCTTTTGTCTCCCAAAAGCCACCACGCCTGGCTTCTGCAAGTGCTAGGGCTCACACCCAGGGCTACATGCGTGCTACACAAGCACACCAACAACTGAGTTGCATCCCCAGCCCCACACCATATTCTCGCCAACATAAATCCTATGATCGATGGCATGTTTCCAAAGCTTCGCTGGTAGAACCTTTTTGGACAGTGCTGGGGAACTGAGCCCTGGGCAAGGTCTGTGCTAAGCCCCCAGCCACAGAACTATTTTTAAACAGCTTCCAAATACTCATCCAGCCAGTGTCAAGGTGTCAAATGTCTGCAAAGCACTTCAAAGAATTATAACTAGTGGAGGCGCCGTCCTCAAGCAGATTTTAAGAAAGTGAGGGAAGGCAGGTACCCCACCACCTGCGGCCCCAAGAGTAGAGAGCCAAGAACAATAGAAAACACCTGTGCAGGAACAAAGTGTAACAGGGAAGAGCTCTGGGCTTTTGCTGCAGTCTGCATGCAAACAGATATGTGAGCTGCTCGAGTATGCATGTCCTCGGGGTAAAAATAAACCAGTTGATCTGGAGAAAGGGCAACTATTTTTGATACTGAGATCAGAGAGAAATTGTTCCTGCGCTTCATAATAGAGGATTCTGATAATGTTATAATAAAAAAAAAAAAAATCCTGCAGATAGCTTCCACACCAAACCAGTTTTCATGGCTATGAGAAGTTACAGTTTTAAAACAGGCCACTCAACGCACACACAATCAGGAGAGCACTCAGCTCCCTGTGTGTGCCACCCACACAGAAGACACCGCAGCACTGCTGACCCCTTCCAAACAACTGCAGCTCTCCAGCTGGGATCAGACTTAGCTGGGGCCTGAGAAGGCCAGTGTGTTGTTGAACGGAACTCACTCCTTCGCATATCAAGTAAATCACAAAAGCTCCGGGGGCCCTCCATAGAAACAGAAAATAGGTCACCAACCTAAAGCAAAGTATATTCAATTTAGGAAGTTTTATTTTTACACTATGCACTGGGAATCCAACCCGGATCCTATGGAAGAGCAGCCACTGTCCATAACTGCTAAACTGTCTCTCCATTCCAGACTTCATCCACCTTAGTCCCAGCACTTGGGAGGCAGAGGCAGGCGGGTCTCTGAGTTTGAGGCCAACCTAGTCTACAGAGGGAGTCCAGGACAGCCAGGGCTACTCAGAGAAACCCTGTCTCAAAAACAAAACAAAACAACAACAACAACAACAAAAACCTGACCTGAAAGAGTGGTTGAGATTGCAGGAGAGTGAACAGAATTAACCTAGCCATCACAACTATTTATTTGGATATTAAGTATTTAATATGCTTAAGTATTTAACTACTTACCTCTTAGGCTATTTTAATTAAAAAATATATTTGTTATAATGGTATCTATTTTATCATCTGACCACCAAAAGAAAGTGTTTAAAAAAAAGAGAGACCTCTCTTTATACAGCAGAGTCTGGGCAGCAAGAAAGCGATCCTACTTACTGGCCAGCAGCCTACTAAGCAGGCAGGAGTAAACAATGCTAAAACTCTCTCTGGTTTGCTAAGGCAAGTCTGCATAAACTTACTAGAAATGAAAAAAAAACCAAAAAAACAAAAAACAAAAAAAAACCAAGTTGAGCTAGCTCACCTCTAAGGATTAGCTCCTAGCCATAAACAACATGAACTTTAAGTTTCCAAATGGAGCCACTACTAACACTTGTGAATGAATGGTTTTTCTTTTTTCAGTTCTTTTTGCAAAGAGTAATATACCTAGAGAATGTAAACTGACCAAGAGACAGAGTGGCTTAGGTCAGTGTGCAAATATTTACCCATGAACTTGGCCCTCGAGTTGCATCATCTTTCACTTAGCTTTTACAGTCCAGGGTTCTATATGCCACTTTCTCAAAACCTACCTATGAAAACAAGCAGTTAAGACAAAGATCGTGGAAAATACAATACACACACCTAAATGATGAGTCGTGTGTTAACAGACTGATCTGTATCTGCATCTGTTACTTTTCTGACAGAACACCATAAGCAAGGCACTGTAAGGAAGAAAGTTTGTTGGGTGTGTGATTCCAGAAGAGTCTGTGTCCCTCACAGTGGGGGGCGGGGGGAGGCACAGCAGCAAACATCAGGCATACAGCAAGAGCATGAAGCTGACAGCGCACATCCTCAACCACAGGGATGAAGCAGGGAGAGAAAACTAGCAGCAGCTCTAGGCTTTTCATCTCAACGCCCAGTCACACCGAAGTTCCCCAAACAGCACCACCAACTGGGGTTCAAATGCCCAAGACCACAGGGGACATACCCATAATCCCACCACATTCCACATATCCCTATATCCCACCATAATAATGTTCTAATAATATGTCATAGGAAATACTATATTTACTGGCCCTAAGCTGACTATAGACAGCTTAAAATAAATGCATGCATTTGGGTGGAAAATTAAAATTTGCGATCAAGGAGAGTATAAATTAGAGTAGAAAAAAAGGCTCCAGGGAGAATATGAAAAGTTGGAATAGAATTCAAATATGGAGACCATAAGGCTCAACCCCTACACAATTACAGTTCAAGAATGAATTTGAGGCTCTGCTTCGTAGTAAGTCAGGGTGAGTGTGTAAGCACAGTTGCTTATGATGTTCCATCAGGAATGAGCATTTGCCCTCCTCAAAGTATGCAAAGGTATTTCCTCTAGCTGTTCTAGGAGATGGCATCCAAGATGAGATTCAAAAGACTTCCCTGCCAGGCTGTGCTGGTGCACGCCTTTAATACCAGCATTTAGGGAGCAGAGGCAGGTGGGTCTATGAGCTTGAGGCCACTGTTGTCTACAGAGCAAGTTCCAGTACAGCCAGGGCTACAAAAAGAAGCCCTGTCTCTGTCTTGAAAAGCCAAAAACAAACAAACAAATGAACAACAACAAAATTTCCCAATGGTGTCCGAACAAGTGAATAGGGACACAGAGCGGCTTTATATGCTGTGTGGGAGTCTCTGTCTTCTCTTTCCTCTCTTCCCATGCCTGATCCGATCTGTTTTTCACTTCTACCTCCTCAGCAATCCCACTATGTCCGTTCTTACCCCAAGGTCACCATCTGTATGCCAGAACAGGGCTCCAGTCCCTCAGGATCATGACAAAAGCCTCCACAGTTCCCTTGGGCTACCTCTGTCTTCCATTCCAATTTATTTGTAAGACGCTATCGGAATAAAGTTCTAACGCTATAACTATCTCAGCTTCCCCACGTGCCTACTTGAGTTCTTCCTGCACTCCTGAAGCAAGTAGCTATTTGAGTCCATACTTCCCAGTGGCCTTTTCCCTCTGGCACCTTGAGCTATCACCTTTACATCAGTCCACTCATCTCAAAATAAGCTGTATCTATCCACATTTGCTCGTAGTAATACCATTGCGGGGATACAGGCTCCACCTCCATCTCTGAAAGTCAATGGCCAACTTTAAATGTCACCACACCCAGGAAGAGTCCCTTAGTTCTCTCCTGGGAAGCAGCTGCTTCCTTCCTCCAGCTGCCTTCACGACCTCAGGGTTCTCACTGCAGCAGAGTATAAGCATCACATCTTTCCATCTCTCTCCTGGGTAGCCCAGATTTCATACTGCTCTCTCAGTTTCCATCCTCCCTAGTCCCGTCAGCTCAATGTTTGGTGTCATCCTTCAGTATCTTCGCAAGGACATCGCAGGCTTTCCCCCACAGCACCAAGTCCACTTCAGTCTCGCCGTAGAATCATGACGTAGCTTACAGTTTATTCTCCTGCCTCCTCCAGGGCATCTCTGCCATCAGACGCATCCCCAGCCAGTCACCGCCTACAGTCCATCTTGCTTCTTTGCATGGGTTAGTCTTTTCTCATTGTTTTGCGTACTGCTTCTCTCCTTCAAAGTAGATACACTTACACAGTGAGTACAAGACTGTGCTAGCCTTGCTCTCAGTCACACCCTCGGCATCTAGAACACCGGCTGGCACACAGCAGACAATCAGAAGTTCAGGATGAATTAATGCACGGTGGCTAATCCAGTCCTGGCACCCCACAGATGCAACATAAATGTCCGCCGGAGTGAATGAATCCTCCCTTCTGTAGAAGTTATTTTTATAGACTTCATAACTTCTGACAGCTGACGGCCTTGCCATCTTCCCCAGCATTTCACAGAGTGCATGGCACACGCTACGCCATCAGTAAATCTCTCTGAGATCAGAATGCGGATACGCAGTCCTCTCAGGAACGTGAATCTATACTAAAGAAGTTGCAGGTTACTTGATCTTGGTCAACTATGTGTGATCGTGAAGAGACGGAATTTTGTAGATCAAGAGCCAAAATTCTCTTGAACTTTTTTTTTTTTTTTTTTTAAATAAAACAAAACACTTTCTCTACCTCCAGTGCTGGAGACTGGACTCGGGGACAGGCTCACACTCTACCACTGAACCGTATCCCCTGGTCTCTTTTTACTTTTTATTTTGAGATAACATCTTAATATGCTGCCCAAATAGGTGCTGAACTCACTATGCAGCCCAGGCAGGCCTTGAACTTGTGATCCCCCTGCCTCAAGCCTCCTGAATAGTAGAATTATAGGCCTATGCCACTAGACCTGACTTGATTCAGCCCTTCAAAGGCCAATAGCCTTAACAGCTATGCCTCACCTGACATACTAGTGATTGACAGGCAACCTTCTCAGAATACATCACTTAGGTTGGCCCACATCTAAGTACACCAATCCTAAGCTAAGAACCCTGCAGGATACTGATCATCTGAAGCCTGCAGAAGACACCCCCGCTGTGCTACATCCCACCTAAGACTGATGCTCCCAGGGGCAACTGTATCGACTTATAGCTTTCTTTTGTTCTGTGAGTCTAAAAGTTTGTGTAATCTCTTTCACGGTGGGACACGTGATTTATAGGAACTTGAATCTGTGTTCCTGAACCATTGTCACTCCTACTTGACTTGGAATAAACAATTTTCTTATGTCCTTGAAAATGGAGTCACTGTTTTCCACTCATAATTGGTTCAAATAAAGCTCGAGGACTTTACTAATTCATCTCCCAAATCTGAATCTGTCTTCTCCTTTTTCAGTACACACTCTGGCTTTGTGCCACAGTGCTGAGAATGAAAAACTAGCTTTCTCCTGGGCTACCTGGCCAGCCTATGGTTCTGTGTTATTTCCTGTGGCACACAGCACCTCCCAGCCCAAGGAAAGGCAGCCCTGCAGAATACTCAGGGTCTCCAGCTGTTCAGTCGAAGGTTCTGGATTCAGACCCCAGCTCTGCCACTGGTTACCAGCACTACCTTTAAAGTCTTTCTCTCTCAGCTCCCTCCCTAACAGGTGAGTAAGGAAAGCAGCTTATTGGCTTTCGCAGCCAAATGGTCAGACCTGAATCCTATATAGTCCCTCCCTTATCAGTTTTAAATTGTTCAAATTATGTCAGAGGATTGCAGAAATACATTTTCTGAATTGGCGCGGGTCATTATTTGAAGCAGTAGGTAATTATATTTACAAAGCATTAATCCTCCATTATTTTTTCATGACGTCATAGCACTTCGGTACTCATCCAGCAGGCACAAGTGACTTCAACGTGTTCCCGCCAACCATTCTTGAAGCTTCCTGGAGCCAGCACAAAATAATTTCCCTAGATGTCATTATGTCACCAAGAAGAGAAATTCCCTTTCTTTGAATGCCCCATACAGGAAACAGCAGGGTAGTCAGGTAAGGGATATGCACATGATCTGTGCCTCTCAAATACATTACATAATAACAGGACCCCAGCTTAAGAACAGAAGATTAAAGAAGCAATGTAAGTGCATCGTGGCAGTCAAAAAACGCATCCTTCGGATCCCTCTAGGGACAATTCCATTTGGAAGCAGAGAGTGTCTAGGCAGGGCTCTCACAGATGAAGGTCAGCCAGGTGCTAGGCGGTGGCAACCCAGCCACAGAAGGGCTCACTGAAATTCACGTGTACAGGCAAAGAACAAAGCATGCCCTCTCAACACTTCAAGGGTTCCTCCCACCAGCCTTACCGACTAAAGCACGATAACCTGCGCTGATATTTAGCAAAGGGTCGTTCTTCAGCAGGCCACGTTCAAAAGAGCAGAAACTTGCTCACAAATCTTGACATTATTTGCCGAAGGAAGTTAATGTCAGAAGCAAAGCAAGCAGGAAGGTATAAGCCTTTATCAGCACGTAGGAAAGGAAACAAGGGACAAACGCACACTGAGCCTCCTCCTCCTCCTCCATGGCTCTGGGGCAAACAAGGACACCAGAACGAAGGGTCAAAAGAGCCCCTGCTCCTGGCCAGGGAACTAAGGCTTCCCACCCAAATGGTAGCTTTACGCGCGGTCCACTCCAGTGAAAGAGCATCAAAATTGTCTTGATGGGAGTACATTTTCTATGCAGAGGGTTTCAGCAGAGGAACTACAGCTGGCAGTGACCTGAATGGAGCTGAGCAAATACCCACTTGAAGATAATCTCCAATAGTTGCTTTTACAGGTGCCCAAGGACTAAAATGCAATGGGGAATGTGTGTTATTTAAGGCACAGTTACTCCAGCTTTAAACGCAGCGCTGATTTAAGCTCCTGGAGAAAAGAAACATGCAGAGTAACGTTCTCCCCAAAATCAGATGGTTAAAAGGGCAGTGGGCCGGCACAAAGGGAGGTAAAGTGCTTATAGCTAAGCCAACAGAAGTACTGAATAAACAGCCTTGAATAATATAATTTGGCAAGAAAACTTGATTCTTTTCAAGTAAAGAATGCAACTCATGTTCTATACTTGCTCATGCTAAGAGAAAATTGTCCTGAGCATAGAAGAATTCAACTTCTGGGAGATTTAAAGTTCTTTATGATTAACTTGGTCCCCTACTGCATGCCTTTCTGGTTAAAAAAAAAAAGTCTGCAAGATTTATTTTGCCCATGAAGAACAAAAAATACCAAGATGAAGTGACTTAAATAAAACACATCCCTCCACCTCACAGCCAGCAGCAAAACCGAAATTTCCTTCTGCATGAAGAATGACTCTGTGAAATATTTTTAACAAAAATAGAAATTAAATTAAAATTTAAAAAAAAAACCACACGTCCATAAGTGAATTAGTCTCTTCAAAGACTACAACCTTATTACAAAAATGTCCACCAATGCTCAAAACATTTTAGAAGCAACCCTTATAGGATTGCCTTCATGTATAAAACATTCTTTTAAAATTTCAACTGTGGCAAATTTGGTCCTTTGAATGTGGAATTTGATATCTGTAGGCTAGACATGTTTTTAGAAATAAAGAGAATCTCCAAGCTGGATGTTATTTTTTTATCAAAAGTATATATATCTTTTTAAGTACCTTGTAGACTATAATTGGTCCTCCATGTCTGTAGGTTTTGAACCAACTAACCACATAGAAAGAGTATTTGAGAAAAAAAGCTCAGAACATGTATAGATGTACTGCCCCCATCCCCAAACAATACAACGACTTACATAGTGTATATTGTATTAGATACAATCCAAAGGTGAATTAACATATGTAGAAGCATGTGCAGAAATCATATGCAAATACTATGCCATTTCATACAACAGACTGAGCAGCTGCAGATTTGGGCATCTTCTAAGAGTTCTACAACTGAGGGATGGCTGTACTCCTAAAGATCATTCTTCAAAAATGTTCCAAAACCCCCTTCAAAGAGTTGTAGATATGGAATGAGTAGACAACTTTATGATATTCTTTTGAAAGCCCACCTCTCTTTTGATACTGGCATTGTGTGTGTGCTCAACCGAGTGGAGAGAGCCAAATCCAACTCATTTCTCATGCCATACATTCATGAGACAAGGAATTATATATTTGATATGTGGTAAGTGCTGAAGATATCATAATTGTGAGCAAACACAAACACTACTTATCTGCCCTCATGAAGTTTATAGGCAGGTACAAGACCCATTTACACAAATATGTAAATTATAGCAAATAAACTCAATAGCAGAGGGGAAAAAAAAGACACATGGTGATATAAAAGCCTAGGGCATTAAGACCCAAATACTAGAGTGTAAGGAAATAAAGTTGAGCCGAAGTTAACTCAAGGTTAACTAGATACACAGACCTGAGAAGGAGAGGTGTGCTAATAACAGTGGGGCAGAGGAGGATGGCATCCCACGGACAGTGAAGGGCATGCACCAAGGCTCGGGGTGACATAGGGCTGAAAGAGAGGCTGAGAGCCTTAAGCATTGAGAGCTACTGACAGGGTAGGAAAGGGCTCTCATGGAGCCTCGCGAACAGTGCACAATAAGGATCTCCAAACAGACTCCAGGGCAGCAAGGATGGGAAGGGAGAATGGCATCACGAGATCCACACTGAAAGCTTGGTTCTGCCACTAGAAGCAAAGATCCAGTGGGCAGCGACCAGGGAAGAGGCTACCACAACAACCCAGAAGAGAGTAGTGAAGAGACACGGGAATGAACTGATTTGAGAGCCACTAAGCACATGAAATTGATTTTTTTTTTAAATGGTATGGAATATTCTGTACTCAACAGTCACTTAAAGGGAGCCTTTTGGTCTTGCCTAAAAGTGTTTTAGTCAATCGAAAGCCAAAAAATAAAGTCATACACATTTTAAGGTCAATTTTCAATCAGCTTTCTAAATGATATTTATGGTATTTCTGTATCACATTTTAGATAACAAGGAAAAAGCAAGAAAAGAATGAACAAAACTTAGCATCGTATTTTACATAAGCATAAATTCCTGAGAACTTGTCCTGTACTTTGGTAATAAAACGATGCACATCTTTAGAAATATCATGGAATAAGTATTTCTTCCTTGTACAAAGCATGCATTAAACATACAAAACAAATTATCAGGGCACTATGTACACCAAATGAAATGGAACCGCTCTATTTCTGTACATCGGTTCTCTTTTATTGTTGGATCCATAAACTGAGTGGTTTTATAATTCTGAAGAGATGGCATAGCTGAGATCTAATAATCAGCACCACGTTTCATGACAAACCGTTTAGTAAGCAACTACTATACCCACAAAGCCTGCAAAGGTTTAGGTCCAAGCCTTTACCCACAGGGAAAAATCATTTTTATAGCTATATTCCTTTGATATGCCATCTCCAGTTCATACCCTCCAGAAAATGCAGCCTTCCCATAAAGCCAGCTTCTCTGTCTGAGTCACAATGTCAGCAACAATTGTCAAATAAAAATTACAGGAAGTCATTATTTTGAATTAAGCTCCTGAAAAAACTAAGCTAAAAAACCAAAGTGGAGTCGCTTACATCATAGCTCCCAATCACCAAGCTCAGCCACGGCTGTTTGTCTGACCTTCCAGCAAAGCAGGATTAGAGATTAACAGCCAAATTTCCCAAATGGGCTCAGTTCAAATGGTATGATAATGAATTTCCCTCGATTTTAATCCTTATGCAAAAGAAGTCACCTGAAATACCTGGTGCTCAATGACCAGCTCTCTGCTCTGCTGGGGGGGGGGACGGACCTTGACATGAACAGTCCACTTCTTTATTCTGTTTCTGCTTTCTATAAATTTGTTTATGTCTCTAAAACTAATCTCCCTTCCTTGGACAATGAAACACACTCTATTTTATTGGATAAGGAATGATGAGTTGCTCAATTCTAGAACTGAAAGTAAAGCTGATTCAAGGATGATAAATATAGGCTCATTCATATAGGAAAGCAAGACAGATGGATGGATGGATAGATAGATACATACATACATACATAGATACATACATAGATATATATAAAAATACATACATACATACATACATAGATATATACATAGATACATGGAATGCTGATCTCACAGAAGACATTAGAATTGTGATTCCCAGAGGATAGGAAGGGCAGGGTAACATGGACAGAGAGATATATTTGGTACCAAAATACAGTTGGATAAGAAGAGTAAGTAGACTTCTATAGCAACGCATGGTAACTAGAACTTACAACTTATTAGATGTTTTATAAAGAACTAGGAAAGAGTTCAAAAGCTTTATTACACACACACAAAAAAAAAACATGATTGAGAAATGTTTTAGATGAAAATGCTCAATACACTACACATTCATATATTCCTAGAACTTGGAAAGCTGAGGTCGGAAGAGTTTGAGTTAGAGTCTAGCCTGGACTACATAGCAAGCCCCTATCTCTAATTAATCAAGCAACTAATTAGATAAAAATAAATCTAATTAAGATCGTTAACTGAACTTATTCCAACTTTAACCTTTGACAGAGCCAAGGGATCTCTCAAATAAAGGAGTTTATTAAGTTAGCAGGAGTAAGACCAGATAGCAACTGAAAACAAGTGCAACAGGTCTAAAAGCATAGAGTAATTTTATAATCAGAATCACTGAAAGGAAAGCATAAACTATTTGCATGGAACCTACCCTGGCTGCACAAAAGAAGGGCAGGGCAAAGTGAGTTGAAGATGGTGAGGGTGGGATTTGAGGACAATTCTTAAGGAGGACTGCTCCCTCTGGGTTGGTTGAAGTCAATAGTATGCATAGATGAAATGTAAATAAGGTGAGGTGTTACCTACAGGCCCACTGTGTTGGCATTTATTCACGGGTCTCAACATATACTCAAGATCGGCCCCACGATGTCAGCTGACTGACTTCCCTATGCCTTCTCACCATCCTTCAGATCTCACAATTAGACTTGGGGCAGCTCAGGATGTTTTTCTTAGACTGCATAAACTTATACAAATCAACGTGTACAACAGCTCAGCATGGACAAAGGGGAATTGAAGTGTTATAAACAGCAAATATGCCGTCTACATTCTAATTCTGGGAACAAAAATAAGATAGTCCAATTTTGAGATTTTTCCAACTGCAGTTTATGACACCCACAAAATGCAGGGTTTTTTTATTTGAAAGAAATTCAATATGAAAATTACCAAGGAAAGAACACAAGACCATAGAAAGTCAATAATGTGACTTCTAAAGGCAAGACGCACTTTTATATATGCTGCTTTTGGTAATCTAAGTCACGCATTATTTAAAGAAATTCTGCATATGAATTTCTGTTTTCCTTCCCTTAAAATAACTGCTAAGGCATTAAAGCATGTGTGAAATAAGTCAGTGTTTAGCCGTGCCATCTGGTCCACTGTCATGATTTAAAACATGTATGTGTAAGACTGCATTAAGCATACAGTGAAATGTCAAAAAAAAAAAACTGCACTTTTGATCTGCCACAATCACTCTTTGAGGGAAGCTGTAGTCTGCACAGTATAATTATATTCAAATTGTACCTTGAAATCTCTCCAACAGGACTAAGGAGGGAAAATTACAAAACTCTCAGCAGTTTTGATTTTC
This sequence comes from Acomys russatus, assembly GCF_903995435.1. Taxonomy (NCBI): domain Eukaryota; kingdom Metazoa; phylum Chordata; class Mammalia; order Rodentia; family Muridae; genus Acomys; species Acomys russatus. The sequence continues at coordinate 58,813,643 of NC_067151.1, forward strand.
ACACACACACACACACACACACACACACACACACACACACACACGTAAACTAGAATGAAAGTCAGGGCTGAAAGACTGAGGTAGAGCTTAAAACTACATGGTTTCTACCACTGTAGACCTGCACAGAGAGTGATTTACAGAAAATTGGAGGCACTGCTGAGCTACCTCAGGGGATATGCTCCTGGTGCCAAGGTGAGGTTTGCTTGGACATCTCATGGTCACGTTAAAACAGCTGAAATGCGTGTCCCTCCCTAAGAAAAGCATTTTCACCTGATCACAAGTTTATACATGGGACAAAGACATTCTGCCAAGAGTTCAAATATAACCATGCCACCTTGGAAATTCACCACCTTTTAACATATTTAAAAGAAAAAAAACAGATTAGCTAAACCCTAGGGTGTTTTATGATTCCTGAATTCCAAGTGAAGGGATGTTCTTTAATCCTTTACTCTTCAGTAGGGAGCTCACGCCAGGTACCAACTTTTCTTCCCTGTAAACAAGCAAACAAACAGCACAAAATAAACAAAAAAATACCCATCGCTGGGTGTGGTGGCTCACTCGAGAAGCTGAGGCAGGAGGACTGCCATAAGTTTTAGACCAGCCTGGACTACAGAATGAGACCTTGTTCCAATTAAAGAAACAAACAAACAAACAAAAAACCAAAGAGACACACATGTGCGCGCGTGCACATATGTCCTCGGCTTTTTATTGAAACAAGGTCTCATTCTGTAGCTCAAGCTGAACTAAAATTTATAGCAATTCTGCCTCAGCTTCCCAAGAGAGCCACCACACCCAGCTGGGTGTTCTCTTGCTTATTTCATGTTGTTTGTTTGCTTGTTTACAGGGAAGGGAAGATGGCACCTGGCTTCCAGCTTCATAGTATTTAGCACCTAAGCTAGTACAGGGTGTTTATCTGTCTCTTGGTTACAAGGACTATTTCATCTACAGTCAGGGAGCACAACTTCTCAACACATTCCACCTAACCCTCTGGTTACTAATTCAAGTAGTTGGCCTACCACATGAAATCTACATTAAACAATAAAAGCCGGGATCCAATACGATTGTGATGATCTATTAACAGACTCTGGGTTTCTTGCCTATCAAGTTGAGGGAACTCCGCAGCCAACCACTTGGAATCAGCCACTCTGCGCCTACCACATCCTGTTTGGCTAACACAAGCCACCTTTTCCTTGTGCACTTGTGCCCTGCATCTGCCTCCTAAATATTCACTTTCTCCTTGGAAATAGCTCAAGCTGTGTTTACCCCCCTCAGCAGTAAGCACTCCTCTGGCTCTTGCTGTCCAGTATCCCTTCTTCTCTCCTGAGATTGCACAACTCTTCTTTTAAAAATGGCTCCTCTTCCCTGGCCCACTCAAATTTCTAGAGAAGTCTGAAAATTACTGGGTAATCTCTACCCCTGAGGAGAAGGACAAGAGTTAACACTCAAGCAGATGACTGAGAATTTGGAAGGCCGAGGTCTCTTCCTGAGTGACCTCTGGCTTACTACAGCCACATCCTGAGCCATCTTTGCATAGATGCAAAGAGAGGTAAAGATATGAGGCTGAGAGCACATGTAGAACAGGACTGTCCGGTTTGGGCTTCTCTGAGACCCATCTCGCTTTTCCCACACTTTGCTCATGTGAACCAATAACTGTCACCCAACAATTGAGATGCCAACAGTCCTAATAAAGCCCTCAGTATGAGTCTTGAAGACTATGACCATCTTTCCAGTTTCTTATATTTCCTTTCTGTACAAATAATGCTCGGCTTCCTTTTGTCTGATTTTCTGTGTATTAGATATGCACTTGTCACCATCTTTTATAGCTTTGCAGGTACAGCTTATTCATCTATTGAGCCACCTTGAGTCCCTTGGAAGGGCGCTAAACAGATCTTAGCACATAAGTAACAACAGCATGTTTTAATTATCCCTCTGGTATTAAGCACTTTACATACATATGCTATGTTGTTTAAATCTCATAGAAACTTCCTAAGATGGCATTATAACCTTCTCTTTCTTTATCTCCCTTTTGTTGGAGGACGGTCTGATGTATTTTGGTGCTAATTAGTAAAAAGCCATCCCACCTGGGCAGGGCAACGGAGATAGGTGTGGCTAAGATTCCAGGGTTTAGAGAGACATAGAGGAATCCTGGGGAAAAAGGAGAGAGGCCCAAGGAAGGGAAAGGAGAAGGCCGCCATGGGTTAGATGGAAGAGAAGCATGTGGCCGACGTGGATGGAGATTTGGCCCAGATGAAGAACATTAGCAAGTAGATGGGATTATGGACGGGAGGTATCTTGATAGAAAATATTAGAAACAGATGGCATGGGATTGAGGCAGGGATCCCATACCTGCCCCACTATAGGAAGTAGTTTAGGGGATTGATATCTGGCCTGGCCCAGGTTAACAAAGGCCATTTTAAAATATAACAGGTGTCTGTGTCTTGATTGATTGCTAGCCGGGCATACTGATAATACAGATAATTTAAAAACAACAAGTGTCCCCAGTTAAAAAAAACAACACCGTTTTGTAGTGCTGAGGTGCAAACTCATTGCCTTGTCCATGCTAGGCAAGCGCACTACTCACAATCCTCCTGCCTCAGCCTGCGGAACAGTTAGGATCACAGAAGTAGGCCACTGCATTTTATCGATGATTCTCCAGTTTATAGATGAATAAGCAACGAGTATCAAGGAAAAGTAACTTGTCCATTTACTAATTAGTAGATCGTACATTTGCTAGTTAATAAATAGATGGAGGATTTGAGCCATATTCACATTCAAACTGCATGCTCTTTCCATTGTGCTCACATGGCTTCACGCAATTCTGTTAATTAACTTACCAGAAGGCATAACCAGTCAAACACAACCAGCTGGCATGTGGATTTCCACTGACCCCAAAATATATGTTCTTCCATCATTAAAAAAAATATTAATAAGTTAGTGCATAAATAAATGAACTGCGTGAAAATAGGTCTCTTGAAAAAGTTATAATACAATTTCTTCAAAATTGCTGCTGGCAACCTAAAGACTAAATGCTGGCGCTTCTGTTAAAAGTAATGGGTAAAAGGAATGAATATTTAAGACCACTCTGTCAGAACAAGTTGTATACAACTCCCCTGGCAGTGATATTTCAAAAGAGCAAAAAGAGATTTGTGAGCACCTGTCAGTGTATGGCACGCCTACAGCTCTCCACTTACTCAGAGGAATGCCCCCGTGTCATCATTACATGCTAATCGTTATTAAGCACTCCCGTGGCTTGGAGGCAGGAAGAGGGAGCCTTTAGGAAGAAAACACTTTCCTCTTCAGAGGAAAAGTGAGAAGGGCAAGGAAGTCAGAAAAGACAATTTATTGGTAAAGAATCTGAAAGTCATAGCTCTCTCTTATGCCAGCTCAGTCTTCAGCTCGGCCTCTTTAGGCCTCTGCTTGCTGTTCTGATTACTGTTCAGCAGAGCAGCAGGGAGCTCCCCATAATAAGCTGACTGTGCAACAACCCTTTCCAGCATCGAGCTAAGGGGCTTGCAGTAAAAAGTGCCCCATGACTGTTTGTTGGTGTTCTCTTTTTTTTTTTTTTTTTTTCCTTCCTTTTCTCATTTTCCTCACTTTTCTTGAAGACCTTTATACCGTAAAGGCAATGCTGTACATTGCCTTCTTGCGGGCGTATAATGGCTGCTCCTAGAAGGCCAGAAAATGCTGTCAAAGAGGCATATACTCCTGCATTAATTTAGTCACAGCACAGGCCAGGTGTGGTACAGATTAAAAAGTGGAGGGGTCTCCTGACGGTAAAAGAGTCTGCTACTTTTAGAGGCTTTGCTGAAAGGCAGGCCACATAAAGAAGAGCATCACTGTTGCAGACTCGATGACACCTCAGATAAATTCTATGAAATGTAACTTTGGTTCTCAGTGCGGCTATTACTATCATAAAGACCTGAGAAGTAGGCTGGCTGGCTGGACAGATACAGACACAGGCACGCACGTGCGCAGACACACACACACACACACACACACACACACACACACACACACACACACACACCCCGAATGCAAGTCCAGATAGAAGGGATCACTGTGACACAACTTGAGGGAGGAAATGCTCATTGTTTAAAATGTTTGGGTTCATGGTGACTCGGCCCGTGAGTTCAGTCACAGTATAATGGTAGCAGGGGCTCATGACAGAGGAACTCCTTCCCCTCACAACAATTAGAAAGAAGAGGCCGAAACAGGAAGGGGTCAAGGACCAGGTACAACCTTTGAAGGCACCCCTAATGGCCTGCTTCCTTAAGTCCAAAAGTTTCCACCACCTCCCAAAATAGAAGCCTGAGGTGAGGCCAACATTTCAACATATTCCTCTGTTCAGACGTTTCACAAACTGTGATGAGTTTTGAGCAGCGAGGAGGAGAACGGGAAAAGATTCCACAGGATTCCACAGGAAGCTTAAGCCACAAAGCTATACAGAGGTTAAGGGCTTCAGGTTAGCAACACCCCCTCACTCACTTCCCAAGTGCTAGGCCACTGGTCTGTGGCTTGAGATATAAAGCCAGCTCAGACAAAGCTAAGATAGAGTGATGTCTTTCCTTCATAGAGGACAGAGATTTAAATTCTTATTTGAAGAGAGTCGATAAACAAAAGATAAAATGAAGTCAACCATACTAGGTTTTAAATGGGCACGAGAGAACAGAGCAACGGAGGTGAAAAGCACAGAGGCTCTGCACTGTTTTGGACTTAAATACCAGCCAAAGATATAGATAAGAATGAGGTCGAAGCCGGGCGTGGTGGCGCACGCCTTTAATCCCAGCACTCGGGAGGCAGAGGCAGGCAGATTGCTCTGAGTTCGAGGCCAGCCTGGTCTACAAAGTGAGTCCAGGATGGCCAAGGCCACACAGAGAAACCCTGTCTCAAAAAACAAAAAACAAAACAAAACAAAAAAAGAATGTGATCGAATTGCCAGTGGTTATTCCCTAAACTACATCCCACTGTACTTGGATGAAATTGGCATAAAATTAGACATACATGGAGTTCCTCGGAAAGTACAGATCACTTTCCATACTTCCTCACATTTGTTCAAAATTACTAGCCAGAAGTGTTAGCTTGCTCATTGAGAAAAATAGGGAAAGACTCAGGCAGAAGCAGAGGGATTTATAAGAGACTCAAGAGAAGCCAGTGGGAGCAAATGGTTTCAAACTAGTATCTCGAGAAAGACAGACTTGACAGAACTTCAAAGACTTGCTGCATTTTCAGTTATGTGTATGTGGGAGGGGTGTGCACGTGAGCGCTAGTGCCATGGCGGCCAGAGGTCTCAGATTCCCCCTAGAGCTGCAGTCCCATGGGTGCTAGGAACTGAACCTGTGTACTCTGTCAGTGCAGTAAGCATCTTACCTGCTGAGCCATCTCTTAAGCCGCTCAACGGGGGCTTTAAACACTACTCAGTTTTTTTTTTTCCTTAAGAAAGGTTGTCTTTAAGTCAAGAATGATATATACTCCCTTTCTAGAAACAACTTCAAAGAACTGGCAGGCACTTCGTAGAGTACTGTACTGGGAAAAAGTTTGATCCCTTCGGGAATGAATTAAAACATTTCTGCCATGGTCTCAAGATTGGGAGGGCAAAGGGGGTGCATGCAAGCCCTCCAGTCACTTTTCTGAACCAAATAGACCTTAGTACCTTAAAAAAATAATAATAGTAGGTATACACAAACTGGCCATCCACTAAGTGGAAAAAATGGCAGGCCCAGAAGAATGGAGAATTTGTGAGTGTAGAACTTGTTTTCAGCCTTAAAGAGTTTATATTGTACCTGGGAAAGCAGACAAACATTTCAAAGATAATATTACAGGCCATCAAATGGCCAAGTTCTACCATGGCATTGCCTCAGGAAGACAGCCAAGAAGGGAATGAATGGAAAACAAAAGTGCTGAACCAGGTTTTTTTTTAAAACCAGGTTTTAATAATTCGTATTCCTGAAATACATGGAAAGAGGGAAAAAATGATCCCAGAAGAGATGGGAGGAGGAAAGAGATATAGTGAGTTCAGGAATGAGGAACAGACAAACCCAGACTCTAAACAGAGCATTTGCACAGGGCATCAGGTCACAGGGACCAATGTCAGTTCAGAGAAACACAGCCAGGAGAAGAGATGATAGAGATGGAGATGATGGAGAAGGAGATACTGGAGACAAAGACTATGGACATGGAGGTAAAGGTAGAGTTGATTGATGGGTGATAAAGAGGTAAAGGAAGAAGGAGATGATAGAGATGATGGAGATGGTGATGATGGAGATGACGGAGATAGAGACGGCAGATGGGGATGATGGAGATGGAGATGATAGATGGGTGGTAAAGAGGGTGAGGGAAAAGGAGATGAAGGGAAAGGAGAGGGAGATGGGAGCTGAAGACAAATGGAGATGGAGGAGATGAAGGTGAAGATGGAGATGATGGTTGGGAGGTAGAGAGTAAGAAAAGATGATGGAGACAGAGATGATGGAGAGGAATATAGAAGATGGAAATGATGAAGATGGAGATATTGGAGATAGAGATGATAGAAAAGGAGATGATGGCGATAACGGAAATGGAGAGGGGACAGGGGCAGAAAAGGAGGGAGGGAGGGAAGAAGAGAGAAAGAGAAAGGCCCATATAAGTAGATTTATTATAAGAAATTAATACATGTGTTTATAGATACTAAGAGGTCCCAACGTTTGCTGTTGGAAAGTTGAAATCAATTATATAAATTGAAAAGCAATTATACAAATTCTAATTTGGGCCTAAACCTTGAAGCAAAAGTCCTAAACCCTAACTCAATAGGCAGAGAAGGAAGACATGAATAAGCCCCGCCCACACTGAGGAGAGCAATCTGCATTACCAAACCTACCAACTCCGAATTTAAAACTCTCACAGGAGCACCCAGGGTGAGTGAGTACTGGACACCCTGATGTTGCCTAAGCAAGTTGGTGTGTCAACCAAACCATGAACAAACCGTCACGCCTTGAGCTGAGTCACTACCCAGTAGGTAGCACAGGCCATGGCTGGAAACATGAACCAAGACACACGTTAGCGAATTAAACCAACCTTGATATGGAAATGGGAGATGGGGAGAGGAAAAGCAAAACAGAAGCAAGATATAGATAGATAGATAGATAGATAGATAGATAGATAGACAGACAGATAGATAGATAATTATCTATGCAATAACTGACAGATGATCAAAAGCAAACATTTCTATGATTCTCCTCGACAGAAGGAACTGTGATAGGAGATTAAGATTTGGGTTGCTGTTTGTGTTGTGTTGAACTATACTGCACTGAACTGCACTGCACTGTATCGAACTGTACTGCATTGTATTGTATTGAACTGCACTGCGTTGCACTGTATTGAACTGTACTGCATTGCATTGTACTGAACTGCATTACATTGGATTGCATATATTTTGAGATAGGCTCTTTCTATGTAGCCAATGTGGCCTTGAACTGTTGATCCTCCTGCCTCAGTCTTCAAATGCTAGGATTACAGGTATGCATTACCACTTCTAGGTTCTCTGTTGTCTACTTTGATATCGGGATCCAAATGTAGAGCTATAAGGAAGAAACTGGGAAAGAAAGCCTAGGGTTCCAAAGGTCAGCAATAAAGATGCAAACCTAGGACCCAGCTGCTTGGGGATGAGAGTCTAGGTGAGAGCCGACTCCTGACAGGCCGGTGGGAGGAGCCAGTCAGGCTGAGTCAGCAAGTACTGCCAAGCTTCCTCATCTGATGATTCACTGGGAAGGAATGACCACTCCTTGGTGACAACCCAATGCTAAACCTAGTCAAGAGGGAGGATTATAGCAAGGGGAGGGGGAATAAGAACGGGCCAATTCAACTGCTTCTCAGCTGTTACAAGCTGAGTCTTGCTGTCTATAGCAACTTTTCAAAAAGGACATGCCAAGTCCTAAGCAGTCAAATGTCCAGGAAGTAAAGGATATGCCAAGTCCTAAGCAGTCAAATGTCCAGGAAGTAAAGGATATGCCAAGTCCTAAGCAGTCAAATGTCCAGGAAGTAAAGGACATACTAAGTCCTAAGCAGTCAAACGTCCAGGAAGTAAAGGAGGAACTTCAGAGGAAAACTCATCCAGCTAACAGGAAGCGAGCACTAGCTATCAAGTTTTGGGGTTTGATTTCAGGTTTTTTGGCTTAAGGCAGGGAGGAGACTGGGTCTCATATTATAGCCCAGGCTAGCTCACTATGTAGCCCAGGCTGCCCTCAAATTTACAGCAATAATCTTGCCCAAGACTCTCTGGCCCAGATTATAGATGTGGCTCCCATAGCTGACTGAGGTTTTTAATTACCATCAATAGATGAATATCAAATACTTTTGTTTTCTCAGGCAGACAAAGGCTAATAAAAATTCTATTGTCATATTTCTCATAAGCATTTAAACTACTATATCATGGCTTAAAAATAAAACAAAAATGTAAATATATATTTGAGAATTTTACATTAGTGTTTATATTAGTGTTATAGAATGGACAATAATCAAGAATAATACATTAGACATGTTGTATTTTCCCACAATAAAATCAAAAGAAGTATATGCAATTCCTAAAGTCTATGTCTAAGAAATTTTTATTTTATGAAGAAAATTTTTCATATAGAAAATCAGATCACCTGTAGGAGAGAAGGGCTCCTCCCCCACCCCCCGAGGACTAGGGAGGGGAAAAGAGGGTAAGAAAGAAGGAAGGCAGGGCCGGGAGGAGACGAGGGAGGGAGGCATGATTGGGATGCAAAGTGAATAATTTTAAAAATAAATTTAAATTAAGAAAAAGAAAATTAGGAGCTAGGAAGATGGTTCAATAGGTATAATGCTCCATGAACAAGGGTTGGTCCCCTAAAACACACAGAAAAACGCCATGGATGTGAGCATACACAGCTCCTAACTCCAGTCCCTGGAGGCAGAGATAGGAGGCCCCGAGGCTCACTGGCTAGCCTGTGAGCTGCAGGCTAATGACAGACCCTGTGTCAAAGTAGGTGGTTGGCATTGCTAAGGATGACATCCAAGGTGCCCTCTGACCTCCACAGACAAGCACACATAAGTGCACCTGCACCTTCACATGCATGCACACATTTTGAAAAAACAAAAACAAAAACAAAAACAAAGCCTGGCACTGAATTAGAAGTTCACACAGAAGAATCAGGGGTTCAAGGCTAGCCTTAGTTATATAGCATGTTTGAGGCCAGCCTGAGCTCTCATGAGGCCCTGTCTCAAAAATTTAAAAAAAGCAAGAAGAAATATTTTGCTAATAAATACACAGATATCAATTTTATTTTGAAAGCACAAAAGGTTTTCTTTTAAATGACCTGCTGAACAATATATTTTAAAATATAACATATTACTGTGTTATAAATGTATGTATACATATATGCAGATAAAGAAAATTATACATATAGATATATATAGGTATATGTAGATATAGGGTATGTGTATATGGATTTGTGTGTATAAACACATTCTTCCATACTCATTGTAATATACTGCCAACAAATAAATCTAAAACATACACACACACACACACACACACACACACACACACACACACATCCCAAAACAACAATAACAACAAGAACAGAGATCCTATAACTGATCCATGGCCAAGAAGCAAACTCTAACAATACAAAGAGAGGAGCCCAAATATGTTCCCTCAGCATTCTGCAAACCCTATTGGATTTTCCTCAACTCCTTAATGGCATGTCCTAGAATAATGTTCTAAAAAAAAGTTTAAAAAAAAAAAAAAACCCTATGCTTTCTAAAAGCTAATTAGCAGATCACCCAACAACTGCAGAGCAATTTTATAGCTGATATCTATTACTTCCTCCTCTTTGGGGAAAACACTAAAACCAAAAAGAACTGGAAATAAGGTGAACACCACCTATGAGCTTTGCACTACGCTGGCCTCCCCAGTCACCTGTTCTCAGCCTTGTACAATCAGATAGAAAATGGCAATGTCAGTAACATGAAAGGACACTATTGGAAGTGTAAATCAGGGAAACTTGGCATGTTCCTATCAGTGCCTCTTCCACAAGCTTTTCCTACAGAAGGTAGCACATAAGTGCACCATAAAGCATTTCAAGGGTCACTTCTAGAGCTGTTCATGGAAAAAAGAGAGAGAGAGAGAGAGAAACAACCCAGATTCCCAAGAATAGGAAGCTATTTAAACAGCCATGACACAGCTACTCAGTACAGTCCTGTGTAGCAATTCAAGAAAGACACAGCGGTCATCTACAAGCACAGTCATGGAAACCTTTTTAAGACACATTGTCAAGTTAAAAATGAAAAGAAATGGCCAGGACGGTAGCTCAGTGGAAGGACCATCTGCCTCCCACACATGAGGCCCTGGGGTGGCATTCTCAGCTCAGCCAAATAAATGAATAAATAAATAAAACTCAACTTGAAAGTTGCATAGTATAATTCCAGTTGTTATTAGCAGTAAATACATACTTTGTATAAGAAAAAATCTTTTTATCTAAACTAAGATTCAGTATCAGCTGTCATATTTGTAAGAAAATTTTTAAGAGAAAAAAAAATTCACATATTTACATCAGTTTTTCCAGAATGTACGATCAACAATGTACTTTCAAATTTCAACATTATATTTCATACATACCTAGCTTTTTACTTTGAATAATATATAACATGCATAATCAGAAGTACAACCGTTTTATGTTAGTAATATAACAGAAGTAGGCAAAAATCTTATTTATAAAGAATAGAAAAAAATCCTTACAATTCATAGGAAATATCTTGAGTTCTCCTTTGGGAAGTAGAACTTGAGAACTAGACAGCGCTGTAGGTGCTGGGAAAGCCTCTTTGTGCCTGTTCTAGTAACAGCTTCTCCGAATAGAAGTGGATTTCAAACTCAAAGTTTACCAGGGTCAGCTAAGCAACAACACTGTCAACTGCTAAACAGTTGCAGATAAACTGTATGCTTCTAATTCTACGGAAACGTAGCCACAGACTTCACAGCAAAAGAAGTGTGCATTCTTCAAACTCTAAAGGTATTTGACTATTTTTTCATAGTAGAAATAAGAAGAGCAATAGATAATGTCTCTAAACTCAAAGTTCTATGACTAATCAAACATTGTTTTTAAAAAAAAAAAACAAACAAACATTAACATGGGGTAATTTTCTGCCTGCCAGGAAAACAACGTGAGGGACAGAGGGTCTCGTTTCTGCAATAACAAGACACCAGGTAAATTGCGGAAATGCTCCTCACCAGCAGCAGGAAAGAATAGAAAATAAATGGTCTCAGTGGTCCCTACTAGCTCTAAACTCAGACAGCAGAACTTGATTCTATCCTTGCCAAAGCATTCTATTTTTTGTAAAGCATACACATAGAATAAGATATTATCTAATGTCACAAAAACGCATAGCCAAACTCAGCAGACTCTTCCTTGCCCAGGCCTCGTTACCCTCCTCCCCTGTTTTCCTCCCCTACAAAAGTCCTTTAACAGACCCTTCAGTTCACAGCTCTTTCTTCTTGTAGTCACTCCAGGATCTGTAAAGGATATAGTAATTTCTACTTTTGGGTTGGGCTTAGGGGTTTTGTTGTGGGTTTTTTTTTCAGTGATTATATGTTTATATATAAATATAAATCTGTATGTATGTATGTATGTGTGTGTATACATACTCCCTGTGCCCTACCTCCTCAGGAGTTTTCATTTGGGTTACTAGGAAATAAGATCCGAGCCTGGCCACAGATGGCTCAGAGGTTACAGAAGCTTGAAGGGAAAACCCTGGAGCCCATGTAAAGGCAGAAAGAGAGAATCAACTCCACAAAATTACCCTTTAACTTCCACACGTGCACTAGGGCACTGAGGCATGCTCTTCCTCTCAAGCTCTCATTCTCAAATAGATAAATTTTGACAAATAAGCCTTCTTAATGGGCTGGGGAGATAGTTCGATCAGCAACAGACTTGCTGCTTCAAGTCTAAATATACTACTCCCAGAAGCTGGGTGTGTCCTAAAAAACTCCCTCCCTCTCCCTCCCTTTCCCCCCCACCCCCCCACCTCTCTCTAAGATTTATTCATTTTATACACAGCGTTTTGATATCACGTACACCTGTACTCCGGAAGAGGGCACCAGATCTCATTACAGATGGTTGGGAGCCGCCATGTGGTTGCTGGGAATTGAACTCCCGACCTCTCTTACAACTCCAAACTTCACCTGTTTTCCTCCTGTGCAGTCTACGTACAATGAACTCACTGACAAGGGTTACATTACACAGCTTGAATATGGTACAACTGAAAGCACTTGTCAATCATAACACTTGGAAGGGTTTGTTTCTGCTACTGTTTTATCCAAGAGATCCATAAACAAAAAAATCCGTGGAGTTCTGGTTGCCATTTAAAGCACCTTGCCTCTATGTAGGCTGTTAACTAGTGCTTGGAAGTCAGTGAGAATAAAGATGAGGTAGCTATTAATTGTGCTTCGAAGCCAGAGTCTGAGGGTCCAACTCTTGCATGGGCCTGTGGACTACCACTGAACCAACTGCACAGAGAATGGAGGTCAAGTTTCTAAGCAGAGATCAGGGGTGGTCATTTTGTAGTTTGTCCACAGAGGAGAGAGATTCTTCAACAATGTACCACTGAAAAGTAATCCAAGAGGACTGGGGATGTCACTTCATAGTAAAGTGTATGCCTACCACAAATGAGGCATTGACTTCAATCTCTGGGGATGAAGGAAAAAAAAAGTAACACAAGATCACCTAGCTAGCATCCTACAAGAGAGAGAACTTTGCAGAAAGTGCTCCAAAACAAACCTGGGAGGTACAGAACTGTCCAGCAGTGTATTACTCTGACTGAAAAAACAGAACACCTTTGTTGCTTAATCTCCAAAAGTCTACATTTAAAGTGGAAACGCCACAGAGTGACTCTTGTCGGAAGCAAGAAAAAGCTAGTTGGGCAATTGAGCCTAAATTATTAGACCACTCTCAACTGTTTTTAACCCACTTCAGCAATGCCAACTTCTCTTGCCCTTCCTCTCATGTAATTTAATCTTATTCCCAAAACTATAAGACCGATGACAAATGGGACCTCAAGCTTAGCTTATATCAAAGCAGAGAGGGACAAAATTCTTAGCAGTGTCATGAGAAAGAACTTGTTGGCGTTCAAAGAACTCAGTCCTTTCATACCTGAAAAGTAAAGCCAACCTGTCTGCCATATTGGACTGAACCTCTCACTCAATTCTATCCCAAGAATACCACCAACATTCTCCAAATACATTAGCCGGGGTCGACCTGGGCCGAGCAGTTCCAGAGGCATCATACTCTCTAGTGCCAGGTGGACAAGAGCACTACAGGACAGGCAGGTACATTGAGAGGAACTCTTTCCCTCCTTGTTAATCAACAGGATAAAGGCGATTAAGCAGGAATTACTTTTCAATGACCTATATAATTTCATCAGAGCTGCTATGGCTATTAGCTGAAAGCAGCTGACTTCCTAACGAGATGAGCTTGGTAGCAAGGGCACTCCCAGAGCAGCCAATGGAGTGTAGGCCCAACCTTAAGGAAGCAACAATTGGTCTGCCCCCCCCCCTCCCCACACACACACCCTTCCTTCTCCTGAGAGCTGCCTGCCTTCCTTTGGGAGTTCTTTCCCCAGGAGGAGGAGGGGGTGCGGTATTCCCTGCACCAGGGTGGCTAGGCCTGCCGCACCGGTAGAATGGTGGACAGCTGATCTGTCAAGTACAGAAGGCTGAAGCCAACCTAGGCTAATTCTCCAGACAGCACTCACAATGATTCCCAAAGTTCCAAGGAAACACAGAAGCTGTAGCTGTCACCACCATCACCTCATCCTATCCAAGCTTGAAATAAAACAATAGCTGGTGTAGTACCTCACAGGAGTAGGGTTAACAAGAGAGCTTTGTTGAAGCCAGGGAACACACACATACACACAATGATAGCCATTAACTCGAGTCCAGTTTCATCAGAGAATTTATGAAATTGAGCAATAACCACCCAACAACAAATTCCTCACAGCAGCAAAGTGCTGTAAGCCCAGTGGCACCGCCTCCGTCTCCTGTGTGTGCCAGGAGGTTTAGAGAGGAAGACATAGCCAGATCTCATAGCCTATGCCAATTATTCCTGAGGGACCCAGGTACTGCGGCCCCCCGAGGGACCGAGAAAGGGGGTGGAGAGCCTGATGACGTCTTCCTCGGTCAAAACAAGCTGGCCCTCTTCGCCCGCCCAGGGGCAGTGAGGAGTAACGTGGAGTGCAGGAGCCCGCAGCGTCCCTGGCAGTCACAGGACTTTAGGCTAGGACCGTCCCAGCCGTCTTTTTCCTCTCTCCAAAACCTGTCCCTGCTACCCAGCAGGATGTAGGAAGGAGGTTCTCGGGACACCCTCTTCCTCCTCCAGCACCGTAAAATAAAATAAAAGCAACCCTTCAAGCGCAGAGCTCTTACCTGTGGACGGCCACGGATTCTCCTGCCACGCGGTGTCCCCTCAACAGTCAGAAAGTTTGTGCGGAGGTCCCGGGGACAACCGAGCCGCCAAGGCACGGGACACTAACAGAGGAACAGAGCCTGCTCCTCCGGGCCCAACACCCCAACTCCCGGGCGCGGCGGCAGCTGCCCTCGGGCGTCAGGGCGAGGTGACCTCCAGCCCTGGCTTCAACTCAGTCTGAGGACTTGGGGACAAATCACCAGGCAAGAAGGTCGAAGCATAACTTTTCTCAGGCACGTCAGCTGCTGGCGGAGCCTCGCAGGTCTTTGGCTCGTCCCCGCCCCACAGTCCACACCCTCGGAGGAGCAAGAGCCGGGTGGTGGCAGGGGCAGGGCCCAACCTGCCGGGCGACTCAGGAGAGCACGCAGTAGGTCCCGCCCCCAAGTCCTCCACCGCCTCGGACCCCGCCCCCATGGCGGCCCCGCCCCGCCGCCTAGACAGACCCGCCTCTGCCAGGTGCTCCAGAGACTCGGATTGCGAGCAATTCAGCGCGCACGGGTTTCCTAGGTGAAGGAGGCGGGGCCTCTAAGAGAAAGTTTCCACCGAAACTTAAAACTAGGACGCAGAGGAGGACAAGTCGTCCTTGGGGGGGCTTCGAACTACACCTCTCCTCCCGAGCCACGCCTGACAAGCAGGCACGCACCGCTGGTTTCTAGGGTTTGGGGAGGGTAGGAAGGCTGCGGACGTCTTAGATTTCCCACTTTCAGAAGGTTTGAGTGCCAAGCCTGACACATCGCCCCACTCGGATTCCCTTCGCTTGTTCTCTTTTTCCTCGAGTATTTGAACTTTAAACATGACAGGACAGTCCCAGTAGAGCTGAGGCAAAGATGAACGTGATCTCCTGCTATTCTACTGGAAACGGGAGGCTATTTGGTCCCACAAGGAGGCAAGAGTTGCGCTTTTGAATTTAGTTTCTTTAGGGTAATTTTAGTCATAGGGACCTTATTTGTGAACTTCAGAGTGTTGCATAGGTGTGTGTGTCGCTCGTTCATTGGCCATTGTCCCCGCTGCCACCCCACCTCCAGCCAAAAAGAGAGGCTGTTTTATGCCCGACAGTCCTTGGCAAGGATGAAAGCTCGCAACTCAAAACTCTCCAGAAGAATCAAGAACGGAAGAAAGGCTGTGGCACTTTGGCACTGCGTGGTACCTTACCCTCTTCCTGGGCCCAGCCCTCCACCAAGGCGACCTTTGCCTAAGGACTGGGAGTAGCAAGCGGTGCCAGCTCTCCCCTTCAGTTTCCACACCCCTACGTGTTTGGAGGAACGCCTGCTTTCTGGACCTTAAATCCCAGCAGAGGAATCTGAATCTTAGTTAACCGCTCTCTTGGCACTTGCATTGCTCTGTGGTTAGTGTGGCTGAAACTTAAATGAGCCCTACTTCCAGCGGATGGAGCTACACCACAGTCTGCAAAAAAACGGAAGTAGAGGTTTTTCACCACAGCATCCTACTGGCACCTCACCAACTCCCGCTTCTGAGGAAGTGTCTTCCTTTGTTCTGTAGGAATGGCATCTGGAGATAACCGAAATCCAGTAGATCTAGTTTTCAAATTTTCCTATAGCAACTAGATAAAGCAAACTTCATGCTTTCTCCCCTACCTGTGTGCATCACCACCACCACTGTGCCCAAACTACCAGCTTTCACTTCTGCCACCTGTAGTTAAAAAGTGGCTCCTCAATATAAGCTGAGGAAGGCTAAGTGGTGGCTCACGCCTTGAATCCCAGCACTCAAGAGGCAGAGGCAGTCATCTCTGTGAGTTCAAGGCCAGCCTGGTCTACAGAGGGAGTTCCAGGACAGTCAGGGCTACACAGTGAAACCCTGTCTTGAAAAACAAACAAGACCAGATTTTATGCACAGCAGGCCACAGGCCTGCCCTGGAATGTGGGCAGATCATTCCTTTCCTCAATGGATACTCAATGGTAATTTTTGCATGCCAAGCACTCTTTGAGGGTTTGGGGGAACAAAACCATCACAGTCTCAGCAATTATGAAGTAAGCCTTTTCCGGAGTGTCATGAGCACCCACAATGGTGAGCTATGCTGCTACAGGGCCAAAGCAACTGGGAGTTGGTAATGAACTATGAGCCAAAATAAACCTTCCTGCTTTTAAAGTCGGTCTGTCTAGGTATTTTCTTACAGTAATAAAAAGCCAAATAACACAATTAGTAACACTTTAGCCCATATATATATATATATATTATAATTTATTCACATCCCATCTCGACTGTAATCTCCTCTCCTTGCTTTCATCTTCCTGTTCCCACCCTCCCTCCCTCCCTCTTTCTCCCTATTCCCCTCCCCTAGACCTCTGACAGGTGGAGTCCTCTTTCCCCCACATCTGAGCACAGCCTATCATGTCTCATCTGGATAGCCTGCATTCTGCCCCCCCCACCCCTCACGCCCCCCCCCACTCCCCGCCCCTACCACCTCCTGTTCCCACAGGGCTTCTCTGCTAAGGGGTAGTGATCAAATCACTGGCACCAGAGTTCTTGTCAGAAGCAGCCCCCTGCAGCGCCACCCCTCTCCTCACGTGGAGAATGAGCTGTCCATTGGCTACATCTGAACAGGGGGTCTAGGTCCTCTGCTTGCAATGTCCTTGGTTGGTGCCTTTTAGGGGGGAGGGGGAGATTGAGTTTGGGTTTCTCTGTATAGCCTTGGCTATGTTGGACTTGCTTTGTAGACCAAGCTGGCCTCTGCCTCCCCAAGTGCTGAGATTACAGGCATGGGCCACTGTGCTGGGACCACGTTAGCCTTTTAAAATATATTTTTTTCCTTTCCCAATTTTATTCCTGTATACTTTGACTGTATTACATACAGCACTTAAGACGCTGAAATTAGACTTTTTTAGTGGAGAGGCCAGACATCCTTCCTCATTCTGTCCCCTCCCACTTTTACTTTGTTTGTAAATGCAGTTAGATGCCGTTGTACCGTGTGTTTCTATATTTGCTCTCTTTTAAATATTAGGAATATGAGTTAAATGTAAGAAGGGAAAATAATAGTCCAGCATTAACACATCCAGACACACTCTCCTACATCCTTATTTAAGCGCTCATCAGGTGACAGGCCCTGAAATCCCTATGAAGAAGCAGGCAGAAGTCATCACCTCTGTCTAAAGAGCCTAAAGCACTGTGCAGAGAAGCCTTGTCCTGGATGCCTTGAAACCGAAAGTAAAAAGGACAGGAAAATGTAGACATTCTAGATTAAACGTAAATTTAAATTATCTTCTAGAATGAAGCTCAGTAACAAACACTGTACATCCTGTTAGAATAACGATCATGCTGTCAAGAAACCATTTTAACAAATAGACAAAAGGTTGCTTTCTGAATGATTTCATCTCCTATGGAAATGATCAAATGGTCTACTTCCCTTCTGAGACAACGATGCATTTATTCTCCGACTCTTCTAACATCCGTATCTCACATCTGTATCTCACATCTGTATCTCACATCTGTATCTCACATCTGTATCTCACACCTGTATCTCACACCTGTATCTCACACCTGTATCTCACACCTGTATCTCACACCTGTATCTCACACCTGTATCTAACACCTGTATCTAACACCTGTATCTAATACCTGTATCTCACACCTGTATCTCACACCTGTATCTCACACCTGTATCTCACACCTGTATCTAACACCTGTATCTAACACCTGTATCTAACATCTGTATCTACCATACTTACTGAATCACCGTGGCCCAGGCTCTCTAGCCAAGTTTCAGACTTGCATTTTCCAACTCTGTGCCCCTAATCAAGTCAAGTCAAGTCTTGTGTTTCAATTTTCTCTCTGAAAAGAGGTAACGAGTGCGTTTACATCACTACACTGTCACCATGTATTTTCACTTCTGAACACAGTTCAGACCGTATAATGAGCAGTTACTTCATTTTCAAGACAATGTCTAGAAATGTATCCAAAGGAATCATTGTAAATATGTATGAAATTTTATGTACAAGTATTATTGGCAGGGGTTTGTAATATGAAAACTTCACAAACAGCTCTCCAATAGGCTAAAAGTTAGTTTTGTTCTAACCAAATTTAGTCTATCAAATCATATGTTCTTCTTGGATTTGTTTTTAAGTACATTTAGAACTACAATATAGTTATACAAGTTGTTCCAGGTACTTTCCCTCAGGGGCAGGTAGGACCTGGTAGAGGGTATATTCATTTAAAAACAAACAGGAGGCCTTTTGCCAAATTGTATCGTGAGCTATGGGTGTATATGGCCGGGGGACGGGGACAGCTCTGAAAAGCACCAAGTGAAATGTTAATGTCAGTCATCTTGAAATACCAGAAGTGCAAGAGATATTTATTTTCTTCATTAGACTTTTCTTCCTTTTCTCAACCTCCTATAATAAACATGCATTGCTTTTATTCTGGGCAGGGTTTTGTGGTTTTGTTGTTTGGTTTGGTTGTTTTGGCTGGTTGGGCAGGTGTTTTGCTTTGTTTTGTTTGACAAAGTTCCTCCCTCTACATAGCCTTGACTGGCCTGTCACTCACTACGTTGATCATGCTTGCCTTGAGCTCACAGAGACTTACCTGCCTATGTCTCTAAGTGCCACCCTGCCTGGCATTAATTTTACTTTTAAAATAAATTGTATAAATGAATAGTAATAATCAATACTGAGCTATTGCCTCATTAGTGCTAGTGAGCATGTAAGATGGCACTGCTGTGTGGAAAAGAGTGTAGCAGATCTTCACAATATTAAAAATAGAGTACTATATGATCCAATAATCTCATTCTGGGTGTATATCCAAAAGGTTTAAAAATAACATCTCACAGAGATGTGAATGCTCCCACATTCATAGCGGCCTAGTCACAATTATCAACAGGACAGAGCCAGCGTTTCCAGCATTGCTCCTGTCGGTTTGTGCCTCCTTCTTGGGGAAGTTGGCTTCCAAACACGGGCCAATGCAAATAACACAAGTCCTGCCTTCCCGCTGCAAGGGCTGTCCCAGATCCACCGTGCCTTAGAGGGTCGGCTGAAGCCTCTGTAAAGACCATAGCACCAATCTTGCTTCCTTTAATCCTCCATGTGCCTAGATTCCAAGATCTGATAAACTTCCCTCCTGACATGAATCTCTGTTATCCAGAGAACCTGGCCTATAGCATCTATGAAAGAAAATTTTTTCCTGGTGTTCTATATTTTTTGTTGTTATTTGACATTTATATTTAATATATTTGGAGTTTCTTATGTAGTAGGAATCTCTTATGTTTTCTCCATATTTCTGATATCAAATTCTAAATAATTCATCATTTCCACACTAATTTGTGGCATCCTGCCTCTGTATAACAAACCCCATATATTCACAGGTCTTATACTTTGCTCCGTTGGCTTAAAGATTTCAATTGCTTTGTTTTGTTTTTTAAAAATTGCCCTGCAATATCTTCCAGATACAATTCATTCTACTGGTTACACTCCAAAAATCTCTCAAGTTATTAGAATTATACTGATCTGAAAATTAATTTTAAAGGAATTAAATATTTTAAATTTAAATCAGCCCATCTGTTAGCATGATATTTTGCCTTATTTATTTGGCTATTTTTTAATATCTTTGATGGGGGCAGGGATCATGCCAGCACTGCAGCTCTGAGCTGGATCACCAGCTCTCATGTTTCTTAACCCTTTGTTACCTTATTTTCTGGATGTTGGGTGATTTTCTTGACCTTAGAATGCCATTTTCTGTTGGTTTATTTGTTTATTTATTTATTTGCTTTCCTCCCCCTTCCCCCTTTTCTTTTTTTAGACAAGGTCTTACTATATAGCCTTGGCTGGTCTAGAATGGAACTCAGAGAGATTCCTGAGCCTCTGCCTCCAAAAGATTAAAAGTATGTGCCACCATGTCCAGCCTTTTTCTAATATAGAGCAATGTAATTTATTTATACTGATAAGTTTTCTGGGTGTCCTGGTGAACTCTTTTTACAATTCTAATTGTTAGTTAACTTTCAATTTTTAAATAATAGTAGATATTTATCTTTCCTCTCCCGCGCCCCCCCCCCACCCCCTGCCCCAGTCTTCAGCTGCTTTTCCTATTTCAAAAGCAGTTGCCTCCAGCAGTGGGATATCTCACACACACACACACACACACACACACACACACACACACACACACACACACACAGCTTTTCACGTGGATGCGCTGTGTGAACGCAAGTCCTCAATCTTAGGTGGCAAGCACTTTACTGACTCGGGATCTCCCCAACCTGCAACAAGCCGTTCTTGAAAGAATCCAACAAACCAGCAATACGTCCTTCAAAGGCCAGTACTCCTGTGATCTAATCTCCTCTCATTAGAGTCTAGGTCTTAACGGTCCTCTCACCTTCCAATACCATCCCACCAAAGGGCAAGTCTCTAGGGCATGATCTTATCCAAACCATGGTAGAATAACATTGAAGATACAAGCCTTTTCAAATTGAACCTTGGCTCTTGGTAGAATGATTAAACTGTTAAATACATACATACATACATACATACATACATACATACATACATACATACATACCTCCACTGACCCCCTAACTGATTTCAAGCCGAGTTTGACACTATCCATGTGGTTCAAAAATACCATAAGTATTAGACTATAAAAGTCCTGGGCTGATTTTTGCTTCTAGGTTCCCAGCAGGAACAAACTGTTAAAGTATTTTTAAACCAGGTTTTAAGGAATTGACACAAATATATAATCAAAGAAAATTATTGTAATTTCTCTTTTGATTTCTTTTAAATTCTAGGTACTTCAGTAATTTTCATTAATAGATATTTTAATTTTTTTACCTTTTGTTATTAATTGTTGCTTTCTCTCAAAGAATATAATCTGTGCGATTCTAAATTTTTGAGGCATATTGTGACCCAGCACATAATGGACTGACACAAATGTTCCTTGAATACTCTATCAAGTGGAGATTTTCTGTCCAGGCAAAGTTAGATGCCTTGAAAGACAGAGACAAAGCTCATTAATCTTCAAGGATTTTGCTTGCTGATTTCTTATCTGCCTTAATAAACATTTGTAAAGATATCTTCTTAGATTTACTATTTTGATTTTTTTTTCAGAACTTTATCCCCAGTACTCTATATCCTTAAGTAGTCTGGGCTTTGAACATGTATTGTTCAGGCCATACTTTTTTGTTTCTTGGTGGCCTTGGACATTGTTCTATTGCTGTGAGGAGTCTCTACCACCAAGGCAACTACCATAAGAGAAAGCATTTAATTGGGGCTGGCTTATCGTTTCAGAGGCTTAGTCCATTATCATCATGGCAGGGAACATGGCAGCGTACAGGCAGGCGTTGAACCCGTATCTGAGAGCCACATCCTGAGGGAGACTGGGCCTGGCGTGGTCTTTTGAAACCTCAAAGGCTGCCCCCCAGTAAAGCATTTTCTCCAACAAGGCCACACCTATATAAGCCCATGGGGCCATTCTTATGATAAAATTGCCTATTTAATACCTCCTTTGTAGAGAAACAGAAACATATTATAAGAAGTGTCAGATCCAAATAAGTATTAGACCAGAAGAGGCTTAGCACCTAGAGGAGCTGATGCTGAGATATTCTGGCAGAATCTGGCTTTTTTTTTTTTTTTTTTTTTTTTTTTAGCATGACTTGATTGGATGGCATCCACCTACATTAGGGCAGTCTTCTCCAGCCAGGGTTTGCTAATGTCAGTGTTAATCTCACCCAAAATATACTCTATGATAGTTAGGAGCTTTTTTGTCTGGTTTTGTTTTTAATTTATTATAATTCATTCAGATTACATCCCAAATGTTATCTCCTCACTTGTATCTTCCTGTTCCCTGCTCCCTCCCTCTTCTGCCCTAGTCCCTTCCCCTAGACCTCTGACAGAAGGGGACCCACTCCCCCACCATATGACCACAGCCTATCAGGTCTCATCCAGATAACCTGCTTTCTCTTCCTCTGTGTGCCCATCAGGCCTCCCCACCAAGGGGAAGTGATCAAATTGGGGGCACCAGAGTTCATGTAAAAGGCAGTCCCTGCTCTCCCCACACAGGTGGAGAATAAGCTATCCATTAGCTATATCTGAACAGAGGGTCTAGGTTTACTGCATGCAATGTCCTTGGTTGGTGCAACAGTTTGGGCAGGCCCCCCTGGGTCAGATCCACCAGCCTTGAAGGTCTCCTTGTGGGGCTCCTGAACCCTCTGGACCCTTCCACGCCCCCACTCTTCCATACCACTCTCAGTGTTCCACCCGGAGTCCAGGAGCAAGTCTCAGCATCTGCCCCGATCCCCTGCTGATGGTTAGTTTAATTGTCAACTTCACACAATCTAGACTCACCTGGGAAGGGAATTTTAATCTGGACTTGTCCTGATCGTGTTGATCTGTGGCCATGTAGACAGTTCTCTGGCTTGAGTCCTGGCCTGTGTGTACGGACAGGGCCTGAGCACAAGAGGCGTGCAGCATTAATCATTGCTCTGCTCTGCTCTTCACTGTGCATGTGACCAGCTGCTTCAGGTTCCTGACACCTTGGTTCCCTGGTGATGAACTGTACCCCGGAAGCCCAAGCCAAGTAAGCCTCCTCTGTGTTGCTTCTGTCAGGGAACTTTATCACAGCAACACAAATGAGATTACACTCCAAGTTGATTCTCAAAATTACCTAAATCCTTTTATCTTCTCAGCATGTGTGTGCGTGTGTGTGCGTGTGTGTGTGTATGTGTGTGTGTGTGTGTGTGTGTGTGTGTATTACTAGAGTTTGATTCCAGGCCCCACTCATGCTAAGAAAGCATTCTACACCACATAATATTCCTAGGCCTTTCTTTAATCTTTATTTTGAGAAAGCATTTCATTGAGTTGTCCAAATTGGTCTTGAACTCACTTTTTAGTCCAGGCAGGCCTTGAACTTGTGATCCCACCTCAGCCTTCTGAGAATCGTGGTTACAAGCCACGAACGAGGTCCAGCTTGGCGCTTTCTATTATTCTATTTCTTTATCTTCTATTACTTTCACTTGTAAATAATGTGCTGCTAGCTTTAATTCTTAAAAACACATTCTGAGATTCTTGCTCTTGTGATTTATGCATTCAGTCTACTTATACATACTATATTTTCTGCTATATTGAAGGAGACTTGCCATCATTTTCAAATTTTATTTTTGCTATATTTTCCTTGTTTCCTGTTGTTTGACAGATCAAATTTTCTTCTCTTTGTCTGAAACATATTTTATTTTTATTCTTCAGGTGAAGAATTATATTGATCCCTATTTTTCCTTGCCAGTGTCTAAGATGAAGCAAGCACTACCTCTCCCTAAGCTCCCTGTTCACACTTCCTTTCTACCATGCATCTAGTTCCAGACTTATGGAGATAGTCGGTTTTTGCACATCCAGTATTGTTTGTTTTGGAAAGGTGGGGGTTCTTAGTTCACCAACTCATTTGGAAGCAGAAGTCTCACTTTAGTCCATAAAACTTCCATTAAGTACATTCATATAAATATGTCCTTAAGAATACTTATCCTCCTTAAGAATAAGGAGTATACCAATGTATGTGTACATATGTGCATTTATTTTCTTCTTTCTTTATTGATTCTATTCTTTGTTTTCTTATATTTTATACACATGACAAGAATCAACCAAGTCCCAAACATTGGATTATTTTATAGCCTTCAGAAAACCATAAAAATGAACACAAATCTTTACAAACATAATCCAGTAAGGAAAATAAAAACAAAGTGTCTACCTTTATTTAATCACTTTATGCCAAAAAAAAGCAAAATAAATTTTAGTTATGAAAAATTTTTAAAGGGAAAGTAAGTTAGCTAGAGCTAAACCCAGAAAGGTCTACTAGAATGTTATTTAACCAAGTCTTTGATGGATTAAGTAGCTTTTTTGTTGTTGTTTTGTTTATGGTTCTTGAGTGTTTTGGTTGGCTGGTTTTGGTTTTTATTTTGAGACTGGGTCTCTCTTTGTAGTCCTAGCTGTCCTGCAGCTCACTATGTAGACCAGGCTGGCCTCAAATCCAGAGATCATCCTGCCTATACCTCCCAAGTGCTGCGATTAAAGGCATTCACCAAGTCAAGATTAGGGAAGAACTGGCAAGATAGGTTAGCAGGTAAAATTACCAGTCCAGCACACCTGAGGACCAGAGTTCCAATCCTGGAACACATAAACATGAACACACACACGCACACACACACGCAACAACAACAACTGATTTACAAATCTTTAAAAAAGAAAATGCTTTCTACCAGGCACTGGTGGTACACACCTTTAATCCTAGCACTCAGGAGGCAGAAGCAGACAGATCTCTGTGAGGTTGAGGACAGCCTAGTCTACAAAATAAGTCACAGGACAGCTAAGGCTACTACAAAGTGAAACCACGTCTTGAAAAGTAAACAAAAAGGAAAAGGAATAAAGAAAAAATTTTCTTATGGAAAAGTACTATCAACAGCGGTGTCAAACTTAGTAGCATGATAATTATGAAGCTCTCTGCTCTTTCTCACTGTAGAGTCTATGAATATCTGGTACATTATCCCACATGATGTCTTTAAGGCCCTTATTCAGTCAGCTGAAGGATGTAATTTCCACAGAAGAAGAAACACCCCAATGCCTTAAATGAACGCATAGATATTTCTTTCCTCTAATCATCCTCCTGCTATTATCATAGAAAAGGTTTAAGTTAGTCCAACTCAATTTTCTCTTTAGAAAGCCAAGCAGACTTGCACATTTCCTAGTGATTGAGTAATGATTGGGGCTAATTAAATTATCTTTCTAAGCTTTCAAGAAGAACCTATTATCCTAAAAATACCAAGGCAGATTGTTGCCCCTTCTTCACAAAAGGGTCCTGCACTCACTTTTTTTTGCCCCACTTTGTTCCTTTGTCGAGACACTGTTGGTTGCTCTGCTCCGCAGACGCACTTGTCCAGGTTCCTGCCTCTCACTTAGCTCCTCCCCAATTTTTTTTTTTTAACTTAACATTTTCTTTCAGAATTTCAGGGTATCTGAGATTTGGTTTTCCTTTTCAGACAAAGTCTTGCTATGTTGTCCAAGCAGCTATCTTAGTCTCAAGTAATCCTCCTGCCTCAGCCAACGGACTAGCTGGGAGCACAGGCACATGCCACCATGCCTAGCTCTTTTGTTGCCTTCTCTCTTTACAGGAGGCGCCCACTGTAATGGCTAGTAATAATCTCAAAGTAATCAACCTCTCCTTTGGGTCCTTGCATTATCTCCTGTCATAGTCCTAAGAATGCTACCAGGAGTCTTTACATTTCTCACAGATCAAGTCGTTTTTGTATCTAACCACACTGCCACACTTTCAGCTCAGATACTTAGGAAACTTACATCCTGTTTCAAGAGGTTTCCCCTAAAATGACAGCGGGAGGTTAAAATGAAGTGGCTGTGTATAGCTTTTGGAAGAGAAATTAACAGAAAACTTTAGCCATAGTGAATTCTTGATTACTCATAAGATAAACTGGCATGAGTAATTTAAACCCATGGGTTACCCTAATAAAATTGATGTCCCTCTACGTCATTAGGCATTGGTTCCTCAGCCATGCCCACTTCCATAGTTCATAGTCTCATCCAAAATGTGGAAAGGCAGCACTCCTAGGAGAGTCACTGCTGCAGTTGTAAACAATGTAAGCCAATTGTACCCGTATGGAGGGTTATGGTGACTCATTAAAAACAAATGCACACAGTCAGGCAGTGGTGGTGCATGCCTTTCATCCCAGCACTTGGGAGGCAGAGGCAGGTGAATCTCTGTGAGTTCGAGGACAGCCTGGTCTACAAAGTGAGTCCAGGACAGCCAAGGCTACACAGAGAAACCCTGTCTCGAAAAACCAAACCAAGCAAGACAAAAAAAAAGACAAAAACCAAATCTACACACCAATACTGGGAACCATCCAGTAGAGACTTTTTACTCAGTTGAAAAATAAAAAGCAAAAAAATAAAATAAAATAAAAAAAGAAAA
Source organism: Acomys russatus (assembly GCF_903995435.1). Classification (NCBI taxonomy): domain Eukaryota; kingdom Metazoa; phylum Chordata; class Mammalia; order Rodentia; family Muridae; genus Acomys; species Acomys russatus. The sequence continues at coordinate 58,839,997 of NC_067151.1, forward strand.
AGAAAAGCAACTGTGAAGTTGAAATCTCTTCTAAGGGAAATGTGTGCAAAACAAGTTCTCATCTGTCAAATAGCAGTGGAGGCAATGAAAAATCAGGAATAAGAAATTACAAAAGATACTTGAGACGATCTGGATTTACTATTAATGATGATAATATGAATTGTCAAAAATGCTTGGGATCCAAAGTATTTTCTAATTTTTTTTCAAGTTTGGGGAGTGGTGTGTGTGTGTGTGTGTGTGTGTGTGTGTGTGTGTGTGTGTGTGTGTGTGTGTCTGTGTTTAAAAAGATATATAAATATAACTTGGGACTATGATCCAAATCTAAACAGGAAATACATTTATGTTTTTTATACAACTTATATATGTTAAGGTGGGGGTAAAGTATTTTTGCTATTGGTGTTTTTGACTACAGTCAAGTGTGGAGTTTTCCACCTGTAAATATGTGAGTGTTCAACAGTTTTAGATTTGGTATATTTTATACTAAGGATACCAGACTGTAAGGGTCTCACAACATGTGCATCCTCCCCTCCATCACATTACTGCCTCTGAACCACTTACAACTGGGCGTTCTTGGTTCTACCCTACAGGGACAATTACAAACCTTGGGAACAGAGCCCAACAGCATGAATTTTAACAAGGCTATCAGGTGATGCTGATGCTTAGTAAAGTTTGAGAATCACTGCTGTAAGATTTAAGGAGGAAATATTTTAAGAGCACCTCTTGGTGCAGACCTGTAATCAAGGCCAGCCTGAGAAATTTAGGGACAGCCAATCTCAAAATAAAAAAGAGGCTTAGAATTTAGCTCAGTAGTAGAGCACTTTTGGTCAACATATATCGGGCTCAAAATTCATCCCGAGGACGAAAGAAAGGAAGAGAAGAAGAAAAGGAGGGAGGGAGAGGAGGAGGAGAGAGGAAAGAAAGGAGGGAAGGAGGGAAAGATGAAGAAACAGGATGGAAACATTATTTCATCAAACACAGTTTTGGGGTTTTTTGTTTTGTTCTGTTCTGTTCTGTTTTTTTGTTTTGTTTTGTTTTGTTTTTAGCTCTAAAACACAGGCTATGCCACGTATATCTTTGTAAAGTGAAACTGCAAAGTACAAGAGAAGCATGTATGGTGCCCTGCTACAAATAATTCCTGAAATAAGCCTTTTGGTTTGTTGTGTCACATGTTAGTCATCAGGGCTCAGCCCGGATGTGCAAAGGAGCAACATTTCTCATTCCTTCATCTCTGCTGCCTTTTCAGTGCTCTCTCACGCCAGTCTTCAGCACTGACTCTCAGTCTCTACTTGCACTTCTGATAATTTGTGAAATTGTAATTTTTGAACAGATATTTTCAAAGCTAAGTAGCTTGAAAAATAAGAGGTTTCATCTATAGCCTGGATAGTCTACTCTAAAGCAGAGAATTGCTTTGTTGTTGTTTATAAATTCTAGGCTTCTTTGCAGCTCTTTGCCGTGTGTTATTTGTCAATCCTTTCCTTTTTAAATATATTTCGTGAAGTCAACAGATGCCATCAGGGGAAAAATACTTGATGTTCCTCATTAAAGGGGTATGTGATATAGTTACAAAAAAATAATAGTGAAGGCAGTTGGCAATTTCAGAGTTCTTCAAACATCCAGCAGTTGGTAATTTGAGAATTTTCAAACATCCACAAATCTTTAAAGTCAGAATCCCCCCATCATCACTGAATATAGAAGCTGTACATTAGATTAGAGACATATTGGAATGTGTGGTCCCTTGCCCCATGTGGGCAAGCCAAGCTGTTGTTGTTGTTGTTGTTGTTGTTGTTGTTGTTGTTATTATTATTATTATTATACATTTCAACCACAGTTTCCCCTCCCTCCTCTCCTCCCAGTCCTCCCACCCCATTCCACTCCTCCTCCAAATCTCTTCAGAAAGGGAAGTCCTCCCATGATTATCAACCGGCTCTGGCCTATCAAGTTGCAGTAAGATTGGCTTCCTCCTCTCCTGTTGAGGCTAGCTGAGGCAGCCCAGTAGGAGGGAAAGGTCCCAAAGGCAGACCACAGAGTCACTCCTCCCACGGTTAGGAGTCCTACTTGGAGAGCAAGCTACACAACTGTTAACACATCTGCAAGCCAAGTTTTATAACAAGCAAATGAATGGTGGCCCCTGTGATTATTTCAGAGTGAGCTGCTGCCCAAGTTTGTAATGGCGGAAGTCTACACAATAATTCTTATCATTGGTTGCATCTTAGAATCATCTGGGTAGCTTTTAAAAACACGGATGCAAAAAGAAATAAAAAATAAAAACACGGATGCCCCAACTGACCTCCAGAAAAATTACATAAAAATATCTAACAGTAGCCGGGCATAGTGGCACATGCCTTTAATCTCAGCTCTTGGGAGGCAGAGGCAGGTGGATCACTGTGAGTTCAAGGCCAGCTTGGTCTACTGAGTGAGTCTGGGACAGGCAAGGCCACACAAAGAGACCCTGTTTCAACCCTCCCCCAATATATACATATATATATATGACATTAGAAAGAAGATAGCCATGCTTTCTGAGCTTTTCTGGGTAATTCAAGGGCAGCCAAAGTTTAAGAACTATTGTTCCTGCTTATTGAAGTACTTAGATAGATAGGATCCTATGTAAGAGAGTTATCAGAGTTAACATAAGGAGTCTGCGAGTGTGAATGAGGCATTTTTTAAAATTTTGGTTGTTACATCCCTACCTCACAACTACACTGATGTTATTCCAACTATTCAGTGGCCATACAATAAGTAGATTAAAAGTGGATCATAGACAAATATGGAAGCTACAGGTGACAGAATCAGGCATGTTGGTGCATGCGTACAATCCGGAGCACTCAAAAGGCAGACACGAAAATATCATGAGTTTGAGGACATCCTGTGCTACATATCAACACTCTTGTATCAAAAAGAAAAATAAATTAAATTAAAACAAAGAAAGGAGAGGTGGGTGGAAGAGGAACCCCCAAGGGAAGAGCTTCATGGCATTGGATTTAGCCATTATTTCTTGGGTGTGACCCTAAAAACACACCCAGCACATTAATATAGATAAATTGGATTACATCAATATTTAAAACTTCTGTCACAAAATATATCTAGTAGAGTGAAAACTAACACATGGTTTGAAAGTATGATTGCATATCTAATGAAGGCCTAATGCTCACAAGAACTTTTGCAGATAAACTTTAAATACTACTTTTTTTTTTTAGGGTAGAAAATTTGAAGCTGCTACAATGCAGCAGCTTTGAATTGAAAGCTGAAATGGACAAAGTATTTGATTCAGCATTCTCCAAAAATATAAAGTTATTATATTATTAGTGAGAAGACGCAAATCAAAACTGAAATGAGATAACTACATCTCGTTAGTAGACCAAAAGAAAAGAAGAAAAGAAAAGAAAAACCTGGAAAATAACAGAGACTAGTAACATGTAGTCCATGACAGCAGGGAAAGCAGTATGGTGAGAGCCTCTGTCTTAGCTAGGGTTTCTATTTCCATTGCTGTGATGAAACACCAGGACCAAAAAGCAGGTTAGGGAGGAAAGGGCTTATTTGGCTTAGACTTCCACAACACTGTTCACCATCCAAGTCAGGACAGCAACTCAAGCAGGGCAGGAACCTGGAGGCAGGAGCTGACGTAGAGGCCATGGCAGAGTGCTCTTACTGGCTTGCTCAGCCTGCTTTGTTATAAAACCTAGGACCACCAGCCCAGGAATGGCACCTCAAAACAGGCTGAGCCCTCCTGGTCAATCACTAAGAAAATGCCCTACCAGAGATACAGGCCTAATTGGGGAGCTCAGGGCCCTTATGTTAACATTCCAATGAGGGAGAAAGGGGTGCGGCTATAGCTTAGGCCCTTCCCTATCTCATGCCTATTTCTGCCCCCTTCAGCCCGGGCTCTACCAGGGCCCACTGCTGCCCCTAGACCACCTTTGAAGCCGATCTTCAGAAATTAGTAAGATGAAGGTTTTTTTGTTCTTTGGGTTTGTGGGGTTTTTTTGGTGGGGTTTTTTGTTTGTTTTTGGTTTTGTTTTGTAGTTTATTTTGAAGCCTAATATTTTGATAATTTAAAAATCAAAAACACTGGTCTTTCTATATTTGATAACATTATTTTATATATTTATTTCTAACATAGGAAAGAAGAAAGAAAATGCCCTACAGCTGGGTCTTATGGAGGCATTTTATCAGTTGAGGTTCCCTCCTTTCAGATAACTAGTTTGTGTGAAGTTGGCATGAGGCTGGCCAACACAACTGATCCCTCATCAGTTTGGCACACAAACACATCACTCTAAAGCCACAAACTGTCCATTCTTATTTGTCTTCAAGACCTCACATTAAAAAAATTAAAAAATTTTTTTAAAAGTCCCAGTTTTTACAAATTCAAACATATTATAATTTCAGTCCCTATAAAGTAGCCAATCTCTTTTAAAAATCCAAAATCTTTTAAAATTCAAATTCTCTCAACTGTAGGCCCCTGTAAAATAAACAAAATTACTTTCTTACATCAAAAGGGAGGAACCAGGGTTGCAGTCACAATCAAAGCAAAACCAAGTTCCCAACAGAGTAGTAAATAACTCAATGTCCAATAACTGGACTCACTCACAATCTTCTGGGCTCCTCAAAGGCCTTGGGCCAGTTCTCTGATTCTATCCTCTGCAGCACACACAGCTCATCTTCTAAGCTCGGGCAAGCTTTATTCCACTGCTGCTGCTATTCTTGGTAATGGTTCCTCCCACGGGGCTGACCTCTCCAAAATGCCGAGGCCTTCTGCTGCAACTGGGCTGCACTCTCGCCACTATCCGACTCTTTATGGTGCCAAGCCTCAACTTCTCTGCATGACTCCCTCAATCCTGTGCCTTCAACGACCCACTGAGGCCGTACCTTCACAGATGGCCTCTTCTGGCTTCTAGAATGCTAACCCTCAGCTGCCCTTCATGAGCTCCCTTCATGCCTCCCTCCCTAACCAGCACCACCTGGATGACTCTTACAAATGACCAACTTCAGCTGCCAGTACAAGGCATAACCTTGGCTTCCACTGGAACACAGCTTCTGTGCACTGACTCTAAGGAAACGCTTCCCAGAAGATTTTGTCTCAACGATACTGGTCTCTTCTTAATCACCGCTAATTTCTCACCTCCGACTGACCCACATTGAATATCCCAGCAAAACAAAGGTTTCACTTTAGTAATTCTGATATCTTATCAATCACAGGGGGATACTTCAGCCCCAGCTAACCAGAACCACAGAGTCCTTATTCAAAATAACAAATGGCCCAATAGAGTCTTTAACCTTCCCTCTGAAACATCGCAAGTCAGGCCTCTGTCCTCTACACTGCCCTCAAGACTCCTACCTTTCAAGCTTTGAACACTTCATGGCTTTTCTAGCCCAAAGTTCCAAAGTCCTTCCACAATCCTCCCCCCAAAACAATATGTCTGTCACGGCAATACCCTGTTCATGGGCCAACTTGTCTTTGTTAGAATAACTATATTGTTGTACAAATGAAATGCTATGACCAAAAAACACATTGGCAAGGAAACAGTTTCTTTGGCTTACATTTCCATGGCACTGTCCACCATCGAAGGAAGTTAGGACAGGGTGTCAAGCAGGGCAGGAGGCTAGAGGCAGGAGCTGATGCAGAGGCCATGGATGGGTGTGGCTTACTGACTTGCTCCCCATAGCTTTCTCAACCTGCTTCCTTGTAGAACCCAGGACCAAAAGGCACTGCCGACGATAGGCTCAGCCCTCCCTGATCAATCACTAATTCAGAAAATGCCTTACAGCTGGATCTTTCGAGACATTCTCTTCATTTGACGTTCGCTTCTTTCAGATAACTCTAGCTTGTTTCAAGTTGATGTAGGACTAGCCAGCACAGCCTCTATGGCCATGAAGCCAAGCACAGAAAATGGGGCCAGGTTACACAACCATATAAGGCCTATCCCAGTAACACACTTTCTCCGCCAGGGCTCTACCTCCTAAAGGTTTCATAGCCTTCTAAAATAATAGCACTTATCAGCTGCGGCCCAAGCATTCAAACAAGGCCATGAGGAACATTTAACATGTGTGCCAGAATACCTTTAAAGTGGCTTTCGTAACAGCAACCAACAATGTAAAAACAAGAGCACACACAAGAGAGGACTCAGCTTACTCTTATAACTCAGTCTACTCATCACAGTGAGGCCACTCTTGCATGGACACTCTCCATAAGAGGCCTGCCTTGGGTTTGCCTGTGATGCTGGGAACCAAAGCTAGGGCTTCCTCATGTATATTAAGCAAGCACTCTATGGCTGAGCTATAACTCACACCATAACATTTTTGAAGGTCCTCTCCCAACAGTGTTGCACTGAGGCTGAAATTTCTATCACGTGAATTGGAGGGATACATTCAAAGGATATCACCCTATTATGTAAACCTCTAGGTCATTATCACCTGCATAGCAAGCTGAGGCCAGACTGGACTGTAAGAGACCTTTCTAAAAAGATTAAAAAATTACTATGTTGGCAAATTCATGTGTGTTTTACTTTACTTTAAAAGTGCACATATAAATATATAAATATATATATATACACATACATACACGTACAAGTGTGTATGTATCAAAGTTTTTTCTTTGCTAACAGCAGTAATGCTCTTTTTTTCCTCACCTAGAATGTTACCACTACCACACTAGGTAAATGGGCAAAGTTATTCAACACTAACGGTGAAAAGCTGGAGTCTTTGGCCATACTCCAACTCCATATATTTGTCAAAAGGTTAAAAGGGTCAACCTCTGGGCACTTGGGCAATCCACTCACAGACCCCGACTTGGTAACGTGAGCTCACAATCTTCAGCCTAATCTGTAAACCTAGTCAAACTCACATCTGTCTTCTTAGGTTCTTTTGATTGCACGCAACTGAAATGCTATGCAAACCTGCTTAAATTTTAAAAAGCAAATTTATTGACACCCATATAGGTAACTGGCCACAGGCAAGGATGGGTTGAAAGATCCAGGTGATCTCCTTGACTTGTTTTCTCTCAGCTGACTGCATTCCTCTGGCTGCCAACTTTCATTCTGCTGCAGTGCTCTAAGTTAATGATTTTCCATCATGAGCAGATCTGCATTGTGAGGGCTCAGTGTCTCTAACGTGAACATTCTTGTACATGCCTCCAGAAATAGAAGCGTTTCTCCTGGGTAATGTTTTTCTAAAGATAGCCCATCCTTGCTTCTCAAACTTTAGTGCATTCAGAAACCACCTGAGATCTTGTTAAAATGTAGTTTCTGGTTCTCGAAGTTTCAGGTGAGCCTACCGTTTGAATTTCTAACAGGTTCCCAGGTGTCATGGAAGCTGCTGGTCCAAGGATCACATTTTCGGTACCAAGGCAGAATTCAGAAATGCGTAGGAGTGATTTTCATTGTCACTGTGACTGGGAACGCTCCTGGAAATTAGTGGTGGGGAACGGCAATGTTAAATCTTCTGCAATATTCACAAGATTTCTACATAATGGTAAAAGGGAACCATCTGAAATACCAATAGCTCCTTCTTTCAGGAGCAGTGTCTACATGCTTGGCAAAATCCAAGAACGTGAGGATACCATGAAGTAAAAAAGTAGAGTAGCCATGCAGAGGCATATCAACAAGAATGAAAAATATGGCTGTTGTGACAAATGGAGCTGGCAAGGCATATGGCAGACCCTGTGTGATGGGTTGAATAAAAACAGTCCCCATAGGCTCATAGGGAGTGGCATTATTGGGAGGTGTGGCCTTGTTGGAGGAGGTGTGGCCTTGTTGGAGTAGGTGTGGCCCTGTTGGAGTAGGTGTGGCCTTGTTGGAGGAGGTGTGGCCTTGTTGGAGGAAGTGTATCACTAAGGGGTGGGCTTTGAGGTCTCACAAGTTCAAGCCTACCCAGCGTACTACTGTCACTTCCTGCTGCCTATAGATCCAGATGCAGAGCTCTCAGCTACCTCCCTCTTCAGCCCCCATGTCTGCCTGCATGCTGCCATATTTTTTTCCATGATGATAATGGGCTAAACCTCTGAACTCTAAGCCAGCCCCATTAACTGTCTTCCTTTATAAGAGTTGTCTTGGTCATGGTGTCTCTCCACAACAATAAAACCCTAACTAAGACACCCTGTGTGCTATGGACCAGGTACCTTGAACAAATAAGCAAATCAGCAAGTGAATAGGCAAATACATCGGAGGGAGTATTTACCCAAATGGAAGGAGGGAACACTAGAAAGAAACCCAGGGCATTAAGAGTTATAGGGATTAGATATCAGCTCATGTTTTTATGCAGTGTAGACAGATCTGAAAGACAGTTATAGGTGAGTATACACATGCATATATGCATTTGCTACTATCTAATAAGACAACTGAAAGCATACTATAATGCTCTCCTCTCAAACACAGTGACAATGGAGAACCCAGGTCTCCTGAGTCTGGCTTCCAAACAATGCCCTCCACTAGAAAGAACTTAGAGTTGGTTGTGGAAATGGATGCCTTTGGGCTGGCACTCAGGAAGCCCAAGACAAAGTATTCAATCCAAATACTTCCCGTCCCAAATATTTGGAAGCATTCAAGATGATAGAAATGTGCTTTATTGGTCAGTGTTAACTGTCAACTTGTCAACACCTAGGCTCACCCAGGAGCTAGTGTAAGGCTCTCTCTCTCTCAGCCTAAGCCTGGGAACGTGACCCAGACAAGCTTGGGAAAGTGACCCAGAAAGAATTGAAGGCCAGTTTCAGTTTCTGAGATCAAGGTGGCCAACCGAGATAAACAATTTCAACTAAGGTAAACAATTCTCAGAAAAATACCATCTGTAAATTTTCTGGAAACTCCCCAACACCCCTCCCTGCCAAGAATAGCCCCCGAGACCAACGACCCCTGCAATAGCCAATAACATTTAGACAAGCACCCCTAGCGACCACCAGAGCCAATCCTAACATAGGGCACACAGCCCCTCCTAACCTTTGCGGTTTTAGCCTTTAAGAGTAGCCTGTAACAGGGACTCGGGGTGCCTCCCTCCTGAGTGAGTGCTGAGGTCCCCTGACGAGCTTCAGCAATAAACCTTGTGCTTTTGCATCAACACCGTGGTCCTCGAGTGGTCTCTCTCGACGACCCCCTACCCGATGGACTCTAGGGTCCAACACTAGCTCTCTGAGTGTGCCTGCTGAAGATTGTTTTGATTATTTTATTTGAGGTGGAAAGCTCCTCCGTTTTAAGATGTTGTATGGGCAGAAGATTCTGGACTATGTATGAGTAGAGAAAGGAAGCTTGGCATCAGCACACGTACATCCTTTGCCCTCTTTCTCTGGCAGTGTGACTAGCTGCTGGTGTCCTGACTTCCCTACCATAGCACACTATAACATAATATATCCTTTCTCCCTTAAGTTGCTTTTGTCAGGGTTTTTTTTTTTTTTTTTTTTTAACCAAAGCAGCAGGAAAAGCAGCTAAGACATCTACCAAGAAGAGATGGGAGCCATCTTGAAGAGGTCACCACTGTGTAAACGTGAACATTAAAAAGTGTTGTGTATGGGTTTTTTTGTTGGTTTGTTTGTTTTGTTGGTGGTGGTGGTAGTGGTTTTTTTTTTTTTCTTTTTTGCACCAAAAACCAAAATAAGGTGAAAAACCTAGGCACAGTAATACATGTATGTAATGAGATAGATGTATCGTTTAAGCCCTGGGGCTCAGGACCACCATGGACAACATACAAGACCTTGTCTCAAAAAAGAAAGATGGGGATAAAAATAATCAGAAATCCATGAGTTCCTATACATAACTAATAAATGGAACCCCCTCTTTATAACAGAATGATAAGTGGCACTACATACCTTAGGTTGGTAAAAAGGAATTGAACTTTTAGAGCATGGATTTTAAATCATTATAACTCAGCCAAAAGTCATCTTTATTGATAAAATAGGAACCATTACAACCAACAATTTTGGCAGATAATTGTAAGTTTATCCTATAGAGGAAAAATTCGTGCTTCAAGATTCATTGAACTCCTAAAAAGCACTCTCTGCATCTTGATGGTGGAAGTATCGTCCTTGCAAAAATCCATTGAGATACTTGAAGACATATTAGTCACTTAGAAGGTCAGGTGAATGTGGCGAATAAAAATACAACTTCTCAGCGCAATTCATCCAACAGTTGAAGCATTGTTTATGCACATGGGGTCAGTTATTGTCATGGAGAAGGATTGAGCCTTTTTTACTGACCGGTGCAGACTGCAGATGTTGCAGTTTTAGGTGTATCTCACCAATCTGCTGAGCACACTTCTTAGTTGTAATGACTCAGGAAAAGATTCAGAAAGCAATGGTGAGTTAAAGCAGGGCAGAGCGATAAAGTGCCATGACTAAAAGCAACTTATACACAAAGGCATTTGTTTTAGTTTACGGTTTCAGAGGGACGAGAGGCCAGCATAGCAGGGACACTCTTGTAGCATGCAAGTGTTTTATCATTCAAGTGTTGTTAAAATCAGTAGTTCATTTGACAGCGATATATATATTGCCTATTCTTAGTGACAAGAATTGCAAATATCTATTACTTATTTGGTATTTCTATTTTTTTTGCATATTTAGGACATTTGCCCCCTGCTTTTAGAAAACAAAATTCTCTTTCAGCCATGGCAGCCATCTTCCAGTAACTCGCCAAAATGACAAACACAAAGGCATAAGAGGACACACACTCGCTACGTGTGTGTCCTTTAGGAAACATGGAGTTGTTCCTTTGGCCTCATACACGCGATTCCACAAGAGGGGTGATATTGTAGACATCCAGGGAATGGGCACTGTTCAAAAAAGGAATGCGCCATAAGTGTTACCACAGCAAAGCCGGAAGAGTCCACAACGTCACCCAGCATGCCACAGGCATCTCTGTGAACAAGCAAGGTAAGGAAGGGCAAGATTCTCCGCAAGAGAATCAATGTGCACACTGAGCTGATCAAGCACTCTAAGAGAGGGGACATCTTCCTGAAGCGAGTGAAGGAGATCGACCAGAAGAAGAAGGAAGCCAAGGAGAAGGGCACCTGGGTTCAGCCGAAGCGCCAGCCTGCGCCAGCCAGAGACGGATGGACGGGAAGAAGGCTGAGCTGCTGGAGCCCGTTCCCTACGCATTCATGGCCTGATGTGCAAAAAGAAGTAAAGGAACTGGACTGTAAAGTGTTTTTCTTTTTAAAAAAACATTCTAGTAAACACTATTTGTGTGTATCATGTAATGGTTGAAAGCATGGGATGGAGCCAGTCGGTAAAGCGCTTGCCGCATATAAGCACTTTGTCAGTTGAGTGGCAGTTGATAGAAGACAACCTATCCAGCACCTGGCCTGGAGGGGCTGGAGGATTAGGATCAGTTGGTTCACAGCAAGTTCAAGGCTAACGGCCTACATGAGACCCATTTTCCTTTAGAATATTTTATTTTAAATTTGGTTTTGTGCAAAAATTATTGTCTTAACCCCATATTCAACATTCTGAAAATTTTAAGTCAAGCTATTGGCTCCCACCAGGTAATTTGGTTATCATTGCCCACTTGGATTAAGTGGGGAAAAAATAGCTATAACTTTCTCATAACACACTTATAATCTTTGAAACACAATTACCTTCCCTTCCTAGAGAGACAGTTAGCTAGTCTAGTAACATATGGCGTAAAAATGTTAAGTTAACCATCAATTTTCTCTCTCCCATGGAGTCTCAGAGGCCACATTGTAAATTAAACTAAGTTGTCTCTCTCACACACTATATACGGAAAAATGAATAGAAAAAAAATGCAGCAATGTCCATACTACTTCCAGTGTCTTTTCCATTACATGTTCTATGGTGCACATATAGATTTATTTTATAATTAAAAAGGGGATAATAGCTACTATGATTTTTGTCTCTTTTTAATGTGGTTAAGTATATGTAACATAAAATTTACCAATTAAGCATCTTTTAATTTTGTGTGTATGTGGGGTGTGTGTGTGTGTGTGTGTATGTGTGTGTGTGTATGTAGTGTACGTGTGTTACGGTCCTCATGTGGAAGTCAGAGGACAACCTCAAGTGTCATTCCGGGGCCTTCCACGTTGTTTGCTGCTTCCTGCAAGGCTTGTTGGTTCACTAGCTTCTGCAGATTCTGTCTGTACCTCCTATGTCCCTCATAGGAACACTGAGATAACAGATATTCTTGCTACCACGCCTGGCTCATAAGTGTATCCTATGGATTTGAACCCAGGTCTGCATACTTTCAGAATGAGTATGTTAGCCATCTTCCCGGATCCTCACTTACGCTTTAACTATACCATTCTGTGATCTTAAGTAAATTCACATTGTTGGCAAATGTCCCCCCCCCAATCTCTAGACCTTTTTTCATCTTCCTCAGCTCAAATTCCATACCCATGGATCGCTAACCCTTCCTTCCTTCCTCCCTTCAGATCTTGGCAGCCACCACTCTACTCTGTCCCTGTGAATTTGGCTACTCTAAGCCTCCTGTGTAGATTGAACCACATAATATTTACCCTTGCGTGACTAGTTTATTTCATTTAGAAGAATGTCTCCAAGCTCTGTCTTTGCTAGAGCACATATCAAAGCTTTTCGGAATTGTCTTCTGAATGGGACTATGTGGAAGTTTCTCTCCATAAAGATAATTAACAATGGCCAGCACGCTCGTGGTTCTGTTAGGATGTATTTATTTGAAAGAAGTAGAAGGCTGGCACGGACTCCATCTGATGTAATGCGTTTCCCATGGGGGAAATATACCTTGCTTGTTTTCATTGAACCCAGGCGTCTCTAAATTGATACAGTAGCAAGCAATCATTTTCCTTACAGAAAATTTCAATCTCGTAGTTGTATTCAAGTCAAGTAGAAGTGCCCGATAGTTTCCGTAAAGGCAGCTGTAAAACCTGCTTAACCAGAAAGCTGTCAGGTGTCCAATGTATCCTGCTCGCTGGTTTCTGTGTTTGATGGAATGTGGTAACTGTATGAATCAAAACTGGATGACTCGAAATACAGAGTAGGGTTTGATTCGGGATCTGAGGCACTTTGTGTTTGATTGATTTTGTTTATGACTACTCACTGCCTTACCCTTGTAATCTGCGAATTTCATCTGCACTTATCAGAGGGCTAGTTTCGTCTCCCCTTTCATCATTAAGAGAAAACACTTTTCCCCAGAAAGCATTCATAGTTGCTCATTTACCTCTCGAGGCTTGAGAGGGAATACCTGCCAATACTAATGAGATAGTCTTTGAAGAGTTGGGTGTTTGCTTTCTTTTTGGCTGACTGACTGGGGTGCCTTTGTCCCTACACTGCCCTACTGTGGCAGCATAAGGAAATTCATGTCTCTGGAAAGGGGTGTTCTTGTTCCTGGCTGCGTCCTAGCTTCCCACTCCCTGAAGGGAGTTATTCCTGTTCTCATTTATACATTAAAAAAAAAAAAAAATCTACCACAGGGGCTTGAAGAGTTAGCTCAGTGGTGAGAAAGTGCTTGCCCGTATGCACACAGCCCAGGTTTCACCCCCCTCAGAGCCAAATAAAATAAAATATTCACCATAGATGGAAAAGGGGTTAATAAATAGTTTGCTAAAATCCATTCACCAAGTTTTTACCTGCCATTTAATTAAAAAAAAAAAAAAAAAGAAGAAGAAAACCAACAGAATAGAGTTCAGTGCTCCAGAAGCACCTGCTGTAATGCCTGTCCCCATTTTGGAAAGCATAGTTAGTTTGCATTTATGAGATAATTGAACTAGGTAGGCTGCAGCGTGGATTAGCACACATCCTGTCTGAACCATAAGAGATACAGCTTCCCATCTGCCACTTTGAAGGGTATTTGAAGTTTGGCTCTAAATGGTCAGTAACATAATTTTTGCTAGCTTTTTTTTTTTTTTCATTTGAACATTTTCTAAAGTTCTAGATAAAGTCAAGTCATTGGAAAAAAGCTTTTTACAGAACAAACTTTGAAAATAATCCTGTCTGGAATTTTTAAAAAAATCTCATCCCAGATATTCATGTGACTCTTAATTAGACTTAAAAAAATTGACCCTGCTAAGTATAATTCATAAAGTTGCAGAAAACTAAGCATTTTATACCGCCATCTATCCAAATTTAATTATTCTGTCCCCTGTAAATCTCATGGGAAAGAATACAGTGTAAACCAAAAGCACATGTAAAGCTTTGGTACAACACAGAAAACATAATAATAGGAACATTTAACAAGTGAACAGAGTTTTTAAAAATTCATGTTTTGTCAAACTGAGTAGAGACAACTGATCAAAAATTCAAAACAATTGTCTTACTGAATTTATTGCTATTTAAGTATGTATAGCATCTGCCAAATATGTATTAATTACATGTGGTGGCACACACATGTAATCCCAACACTGGGAGGCAGGGACCGGAACACCACTGTAAGTCTGAGGCCCAACATGGTCACATAGTGTTTCAGGATAACAGGGACTATATAAACAAATAAACAAAAAAATGTATTTTTGGATTTCTATTTTAAAAAAAAACATTGTCTTAAGAAAATGGGGCACAGATGCTCAGGGCAACTACGATCCTCAGCTCTGTAACCACATCCTTCTACTTATTGCATATTTTCTTTGTCCTCAGCAACCACCTCAGCAGGTCTCGGTTCTTTTTATCTGGAGAGGTTACTCATATATTTATTTTTGAAGAGTCATGACTATTTATCATCCTGCCTGAATTGGGTTGTTGTAGTTTTACACTGACTTCAGCCAGAAGACATGGTAATATCAACAAATGCCCTAAAATATCTCCTGCAATCCAGACATACTGTGTTTACTTCTATTGTAATATATATGTGTGTGTGTGTATGTGTATATATATATATTCACATACTCCTTCCCCAGATATCTTTCTCAGCAACTTTACAATCTTGCTTTTTCCTAGTCTCCAACCATTCCCCCCAAACTGACTGCAGCCCGTAAATTTGTATTTAATCAAATCTGGCTGTTTTCCCTTCAAGCAAAAGCTACAGCTATGTGCAGTACATGAAATTCTTCCCCCTGTAAAGATTTCTCTTCACCTCTGTCCTTCAGGGTTGTCCCAGAAAGAAGCTGTAATGTAGCTATCCACTTCTGAACGGTGCTCACTTAGTGTAGAAGCGGCATTAAACCAGACCCTGGTGTTCAGTCACCTGATCATAGAGCACACCTCAGGAGGCCATATGTGCTGGCGTACAGAACTCTCCACATTCAGCATTCATCAGGCTCTTCCAGAAGAATAAACTGCTAGAAAGCACACACACACACACACACACACACACACACACACGATTTATTTGATTGGTTTACATGACATTGGCTGGGTAGTCCAGCAATAGTGCTTGTCCGCACACTGAAGAGATCAGAACCCCAGCTGGTCTGAGGAACTACAGCACTCCTGGAAAGCTGCTGATGTCCGGCCTATGGTTGAACCACTAGTCTTCAGTCCACATTGGAAGACAGAAGCAGCAACAGGTTACACACACTCACGAACATGTAGCGGATGCATGCAGAGGCCGGAATACGCCATCAACCCTGGGAAAGACTTTCCCTCTTTTAGTTCATCAAATTGTCAACCAAGATTGACCACACAGGGGCCAGGTGAATAGTGTTTATTGATACACATGGCTTCAGGCATCTTTTGGGGGTTTGGAAGCCATTTACTGAAAGGCTGAAATTCAGAAAGTATAATACATGGTGACCAGTGGAGTTAACTTCAGGAATGCAGCTCTAGTGACTTATGAACAAATTAATCAATATAATTCACCACCTTAACAAATCAAAAGAGCATGTATGATCATCGGAATGGATGCAGGAAAGGTATTTGGCAAAATTCAACTGCATAATTCTAAAAGCTAAGAAACTTTCTCAAACTATTAAAGCTCATCTATGATTATCTGTATCTAACATCATAGTTAATTATAAAGCTGTGTGTGTGTGTGTGTGTGTGCGCGTGTGTGTGCGCATGTGTGTGTGTGTGTGCGCGTGTGTGTGCGCATGTGTGTGTATGTGTGTGTGTGTGTGCGTGTGTGTGTGCGCATGTGTGTGTGTGTGTGTGTGTGCGCGCGCGTGTGTGTGTGTATACCTATAATCCTAGCATTCAGGACACAGAGACAAGGAGATCACAAGTTCAAGGCTAACTTGAGCTACATAGTATGACTCTGTCTCCAAACAACAAAAAGGACAAAAAACAAAGAGTGTGAAATACTGAATATATCCATCTTAAAATCATAAACAAGGTAGAGGTGTCAACATTGCTTTCAACATAGTGGTTCTCGTGACCTGTGGGTCACGACCCCCTTTTGGGGGTTGGATATCAGATACCCTATATATATGCCAGATATTTACATTAGTAGCAAAACCACAGCTATGATATAACAAAAAAAAAGTAATTTTAATGTTGCAGGATGGTCACCACAACATGAGGAACTGCATCAAGTGTCCCAGCACTAGGAAGGCTGAGAACCACTGCTCTAGAGGGTTCAGAAAGAAAGAGGAAAACTGTCCTCATCTGCAGACAATGCATTCATCTATGTAGAAAATGGAGTGGAATCTGTAAGAAAGCCACTTGAATTAACAAATAGGTTTAACAGGGTTTTTAGGATGTAAGATCAATATACGAAAATCAATACTACAGATTGCTTGATAAATCAAACCTATCTGACCATCTGTTAGTGAAATACAATAAGGGTACATAGATGTGATTACATTATTTGCCAGAACTCATAGAATGTGCCACACAAAGAATGAACCCTAAGTAAACTGAAAATGTATTAAAAACACGTCAGCATTGATTCACCAATGTAACAAGTATACTAGCTTTTATTACCAGTTACTATTTGAGATGTTAGTCATGGCGAGTACATTTCAGAAGAAAGGGCAGATGGATCTTAAGAGTCAGAGGACCAAGGGATTTGCTGTGAGACTGTGTCTCCTAGTATTGTCAGGATCTACACCCATAAAATCTCACCAACATAGCTGCCCAACTGTGAGCTCAGCAAAGACAAGCACTGACAAGCCAGAGTGGACAGGAGAAAGAGCACGGGCCTCAGTCCCACACAAGGAACTGCAGGGAGCAAAGGGATGCTGGGAGCAGGAGACACGGCCTTCCCCAGGGAAGAGCACACCAACTGGTTACCGAATACCAAATGGTCAGCTCTGGAAACTTACACACAAGGAACTATAGAGACTGAGCAGGTTGTGCTTAGGAGTACAGATATGTATACATATATGCACATAACAACAGTTAATGATAAAGAGCAAGGAGGGCATATGGGAGGGGAGCTGGGGCAGGGGAAAAGGGAAAGGAGGAAAGGCTGATTATATTATGATCTCGAAAATAAAAAAGAAAATTTTCCAAGGCTACACAGAGAAACCTTGTCTCGAAGAACCAAAAATAAAAAATGAATAAATAAAATAAATAATTTTTTATGTGTCTGTTTGTCTTTCTGCTTACTGTCCACCAGGTGGTGAAGAGCCTCTTCTAGCACATTCTCCTGCCAGCATGTTCTGTCCCAGGGCATGGGGCCAAGTGACCATGGGCTGACCCTGAACTGAGGACAACCTGATGTGCCTCCTGATAGCATGAGTTATGACGTACACAGCAATTCCCAGCACACAAGCCTGCCAATGTGACCTGAATCTCCTCCCACCTATGGTTTAACTTCCTGTTTCCAGGAAATACATCATCTGGTGGAGGAACAGATTCAAGGGCACCTCGAGAAATAATCAGGCAAATTTAGAGGGCAGGGCACTTGGAGATACCTCACTTGATTTCTTCATAAAGGCAGTGCCAAGGTGGTGGTGGTGGAGGATGCAAAGACCACTCTAAAGCTAAAGGAGACTATAAATGGCAATTCGATAACCAACCTTCATATGTATATTTCTATTTGTAAGTATTTTAAATAACCTGTATGTGTGCTTCCTACAGGACATTTTTAAAATACAGAAGAAAATTATTGCTTATCAAAATTAGAACTAATTAGTGATTTGTTACAGTTTCCTTTCAAGGCCTTGTGAGCTGCTCCTCAGTCCCCGCACAATACCAGCGGAAGAGCCTATCACTAAGCGAACATGGGGTGGTCCCGTGAGCACTGCCAGCCGCCGCTGGCTAAGATGTGTCTTCTTCCTCTGGTAGACTGGACAGTCATCTGTTTTGGTGTTTCCTTCATTGCTTTTCTCCTAAGTATAAAAGTGTGTGTTGCTCCTTGTTTTATAAAATTGTAAAGCATAAGAGGAAAATAAGACTTCAGCAATAAGCCTGCCATCTAGAGATTTGTATTCTACACAAGTATGTGCCATCTAAACATTTTTAGACCCTCAAATAGATTGAGTGTCTGCATTTTGCTTTTGTTGTCGTTGTTTGCTGTGGACGGGAGTTGGGGGGTGGGGTTGGTATCTGTGGCCACTTGTGGGCATGCATGCGTGAAGTTGGGGGTCTATACGGAGCATCTTTCCTCAATTGTCTGACACCTTATTTTCCGAGACAGGGTCTGGAAGAACAGAGAGCTGGCCTGCAAATCCCAGGAATCCTCCTGCCTGCCTCTGCAGCTCTGGGTTACAGTGTCCTGCTTTCTCTCTGGCTCCTGGGGGTCCGAATTCAGGTCTTCATGCTTGGCGATAGGCGCTTTACCAGCTAAGCCAGCTTCCCAACTCTCTCTCTCTCTCTCTCTCTCTCTCTCTCTCTCTCTCTCTCTCTCTCTCTCTCTCTCTCTCTCTCTCTCTCTCTCTCTCACACACACACACACACACACACACACACACACACACCACTTCTCTTTTCCTTTTCTTTCTTTTTTTTAGACAAAGTCCCATTGTGAGACACAAGCTAGCCTCTAACTTGCTAGTCCTCCCGCCTTAGCCCTCTGAGTACACGGGTTACAGTGTGCCAGGACAACGGGCTTGCTTTTTCACTAAATTTATGCTCGTTTATGACTTTCGCTACCTTCAAGTAATGTCTGGAAAACACTTACATAGCTGTACTGCGTTTCTTCCCATGAGCATTTAACAAGTCCTGTTGCCAGTCCTTCATCATTAGACATTTCTGTTATTTCAATTTTTTTTTTTCCACAAGGCAAGATCACTGTTCACTGGAGTAGGGAATGTGCAATAAGGCTATAGAAACTGTCGTTTAATGAACACTCGGAGTTCCACAGAGATTACAGTGGAACTGAGGAGCGAGGTGGACGGTAAAGATCAAGGGTATGTTCCCCCTGGTCCCAGAAGCTCCGTTTTCAACGCCCTAGGAAGAGATTCTCTGGAACCTGCCTCTCAACTCGGTTCTACTGTCCGCTGAGCTGCACTGCATCCCTGTGGCGGTGGCTGGTACTGCAGCACCGAGGTCACTTCGATTCCTTTCCGGATTGATTTTAAAATCCAATTTAAAAACTGTCACAGTTTTCTTTAACTCACAAATTGGAAATGTACAAGCTCGGAATGACAGGCTGTGTGATATTTTCCTTGTAATAAACACTGCTTAAGTATCTTGAGCATTTAGAGAAAACAAACAAACGAATGCTTGCCGAGCTGCAGCTTCCGCCCTCCCCACTCGGCCCTACGTCATGCCCTTTGCTGCAGCCATACTGAAGCAAGCCTTCAAACAAGGGGAGTTTATTCTTCCTTACGGGAATTTCCACATGCTCAACAAGAACTCCTAAGACTCGGAGTTCTTCGGATTCCAGTGGGTTTGGTTGCTTCCACATGCTTCCCCGGCTCGAAACAGTAGTGCCGCACAAGCTGATCTCCTTCCCTACAGGGCCGGAAGGTCTCCTCACTTTGCTCACCACTTCTCGTACCTTGAAGACAGTAAGTCCCGAACGCACAGTAAAAATCTAGTACAAAACCCCAGAACATGGTAGTATATACAGTACAATATATTCTCTCCCAGCACTTCCGTTATACTTAGTTCTGTCAGTGTTTGTGGGGCAACTACTCAATAGCCAAAGACTCCGACGCCAAGAAGGGAGGGCAGGGGAGGAGAAGAAACGTATGGGGGTCGGCTGCTAACTATGCGCAAAGTAGTCTTCCTTTCAAGCTCTTTGTTTTGTACTTTGAGACAGAGTTTTTCTGTGTAGCCCTGGCTGTCCTGGAGCTCACTCTGTAGACCGGGCTGACCTCAAACTCACAGCGATCCGCCTGCCTCTGCCTCCCGAGTGCTGGGATTAAAGGTGTGCGTGGGCCACCATGCCAGGCTTCCTTTCAAACTATTACAGCGGAGACAAAGTTTTGGGTGTTGGGATTCAATATCTGGACTTCACCTGGTGGCTTTGTGTTTGTTTGCTTGCTTTTTCAGTATTGGAGATGGACCCACGGCCTCAAGAAAGCTAGGCAACCGTGCTCTACAACTGATGGTCTATTGCCAGCCCGGTGGACTTCATTTATGACACAGGTAAGCTCAGATATCCACACTCTGAAAAACATGACTAAGTCCTTAACTTTCGGTAGGTGAGCCTCCTTTCTTGCTTCCCTCCCTTGGCTCAGCACAACAGTGTCCACCACTGCACGCACGCGCGCGCGCACACACACACACACACACACACACACACACTGCATCCAAGGTATGACTTGGCCCTCACAGAGCTAGACTTGCCCTTGGCTTCAGGCACAGATCAACTTTGAGACTAAACATCGACCCTCAGACTTTTCCTTTCTTGAGCCAACCCGTCCCTCTGTTTACTGTTTTTTCTAAGTAGGTTTGATATGGACTTTGCTACTTACAACGTGAAATTTTCTAATACCTGCCAGCTGTGTCTACGCTTCCATGTGCTTGGGAGGGAATTGATATATCCTGATATTTTCTTTGGTTTTGTCCTATGATAAGATCTCCTTCATCGCTCTAGGCAGAGCTCAAGATGGTGAAACACAAAATCCCACTTATTTGGAATGCTTCAGCCCTGCTCAGTGTATCTAATTTTAGCATGGTTCTTATAAGCTGTCCACATACATAAAATGGAGATATTTCACAGAGTGGTTGGAGGTAAAATGAAAAAACTCACATGAAATCACTTCGTGCTAGAGAAGTGTTGGCTTTTCCTAAGGGTCGTTCTCATTGCTATCATCATCTTTCATTTTCTGTCAGGAAGCTTCTAGAAAGTTACCTATCAGTAGCGTTGACAGTCACAAAAAGCAAACTGTAATCAAGCAAGAAAGCAATGGAAGCAGAATATGCTGGCTTCTTTCAGGCTACAATTCTCCCCCCCCCCACACACACACACACCCCCGCCAAGAACATTGCAAAGATGAGTTTGAATAACGTCTCCCAAGTTTCTTTGAAAACGAAAAAATGCTGTGTGTGACTATACAGCATTGGTTATCTCCACCAGCAAGCCACCGCCGTCTTTGATGCTCATTTGCACAGTTGCTTTATTTCAAAGCTTATTAACATCTTCTTCTTTTCATTTAGTTTTAGGAAGAAAAGCCCACAGGCTGGTTCGGAGAGTGTGGCCTTACACAGTGAGTAGCTTCATTGTGGTGCCCATACGTTCCAACCTCTCGCGGCATCTAAAGCCCCCTGACAGCCAGACATTCCTTCCTCCCTCGCCTGGATGGTAGTGCACTTCTGCTTCTTCTTGGCCTTTTCAGATACTCTGCACCCCCACCCCCAGCGCCCCCACCCCCACCCCCATCTTCCCGTCTTCCAGATCCTAACTCTGGAAATCCCTCCCTCTAAGCTCTGGTTTCAGTCTCTAGAAGCTGCTGGAGAAATCACCCCTGTATTCATGTATCTATCTTGAATACAGCTACTCATACATGCGTTCGTGTACCTTGGATAACCCCATCTTTCTAACAGCTACTTCCTCTGTGTGTGTGTGTGTGTGTGTGTGTGTGTGTGTGTGTGTGTGTGTGTATGTGTGCGTGTGTATGTGTGTGTGTATGTGTGTGTGTATGTGTGTGTATGTGTGTGTGTATGTGTGTATGTGTGTGCGTGTGTGTGTATGTGTGTGTGTGTGTGTGTGTGTTGCCACAACCTCAATTCTCTTCTAAAATTTCACAATTCTTGGCATTTCCAATTGGCTGCCTTTTACAGCACCTGGCGTCCATTGTTGTCACAACTGTGGCTCCCATGTCCTGCCCTCCCTGTTACTTTCCTCTCCTCTTTTCTCAGTCTTCAAACACTGCAGTGTCTTTCAGTCTCATTTGTTCCCTGGTACTACGAGCCCCACAGGAACACAAGCCTCGCCCTCTCACTGCCCACCCTCATCCTGAATACTGAACACTGCCTATCCTGTTTCACCTGTGGACTATAGCCAAACTGATAAAATGCCTTCTGGTGAGCGCTGTGGGAACAAGAGCCACACAGGAGCCATGTTGATATGGCTAGCACATGGCACAGTATGCAGCACATCTTATAGCATTTGGCTGATCATAGTTTCCTACTCAAGGGAGTTGCGTGTGTGTGTGTGTGTGTGTGTGTGTGTTCAGTTCTACATTCCTTAGCCTGACTAGGTCTTCATAACACAAATTACTCACACCATCTTTTTTCTGAATACTCTACAAAGTAAGTTATTAAATTTAAAGTTATTAAATTCAATCTGGATTTTTCCTTTTAGAAGCACTCACAACATACTGCTAATTAAAACCAAACTACCTGACACTCATTAATTCTCTATTATCACTGTAATTTGTCTCCCTAACAAAATTATGATAGTGTTGGAGCCTAAAACTCTTACAACTGTCTAAAAGCAGTTGGTTTATGCCTTACCAAACACCATTTCACCACAAGTCTGCTTATTACCCATTAAAGCAAAAGCATCCGATGTGATTTCTCTCGGTGCACGTTTACAGATCTAACAGTAGTGGCCTGAGTCCATTTATCATTAACTATTTGTTGACTTAAATACATAACACTGAGTGGCATTCCACATTAAAGTGCTCCTTGACCTGTATGCCCCAAACAAAACTGGGCTTTGGTGGCCTGGCCTCATTAATATCTTTTTGCGTGTGCTAGGGATTAAACCAGGTGCCTCATGTATGCTAAGCATGCTTTCTACCACTGAGCAGCCTCTCAGTACTTCCCGTAAATATTTCATCAGGATGCACAAGAGAACTTGTCACTGGGCATCTTTTGGTATAGGCATATTAGAACCTTGAGCATGTATCCCACCTTCCCCACACCCAGAATAAAATGAGAAAGAAAAGCAACAACAGCAGCATTGCATCAAAAAATGTTGCACTCAGAGTGAAAGAGTGTCTCACAGCTAATGCAATGGAAATAAAAGAAGAAAAGAGAAAGAGAGACAGGAGGGGAGGAAGGACCTTTACCAGTTTAAGTTTATGTCTTTTCTGGTCCTTCTTCTTTTTTTTTTTTTTTTTTTTTTTTTTTTTTTTCTCCCCATGACATCAGTGACCAAACAATCACCTGGTAGCCCCAAAGAATTAATGAACCTTTTAAAAATTCACAACTCAACCCAGAAGAGTCATCCCAGAGACCCAGTAGAATCTAACACATTGTGTTGATGCAGGAAGGAGCCTTCAAAATAGACGTTAAGGCTGTAAAATTCTGCATGCATTTGAATAATTAAAATGTTAAGCGTCCCCTCCCCCCCGGCCATCCTTTCATTCGGAGCACACTGCAGACATTAATAACGTGAAGCAAAAGTGCACTCGCACACTTTCTCAAACAATTGTGCTAATTGTGGATTTGCCAGCTCTTAACAAGAATGCCAGTGTGCATTGCCCTGCCGTTGTGCTCAGCCCTAGGAAGAGATAGCAGCACTTTTGTCTCCAGGAGCCACAGCTCACAGATGGGGTCACTTGGCCGAGGCAGAACTGGCCTGTGTTCTGGCAGACGGATTGGAAAGTTGGCTGGCTGCTTCAGAAACTTGACACCCTGACCATCTCCATCCACCCTTATACAGACTCTTCCCAGACCATCTTACACACACACACACACACACACACACACACACACACACACACACACTCCTGTTCCCATCAGCACTCTCTGAGGGAAAGCCCCTTTTTACTGTATGTCTACTTTCGCTCCTTCTCTGACAGTGGTGCTTTTGCATGCCCATCATATGTAAGGAAGAGGGTGTGACCAGGGGTCCTTAACCACGGCATGTTCTATGTTTTGGTCTGGGTAATTCTTTGTTACAAGAAGCCGTCCTGTCATGATGATCGAAAATGCCTCTACATATTGCCAAATGTCCTATGGGGGTAGAAATAGTCCCTGGTTGAGAATCAGTGACACAGAATCACTTTGAGCGAACCATTTTAATAAAGTCTTAACTATCGGCATGGTCATAATCCACTAAAAAGTGCGACCGTGGAAAAATCCGCTAGAATTAAAGCATTCCCAAGTGAGAGTCATTTTATTGCAAGAAATATGAAGCATGGCACAAGTATTTTCAATTTTGAATGATGCCAAACTTTTATTGCAATTTGTCCTTCTTAATCAAATAAGACCGATAGACTAAATTTTTATTCAAGTAGAAGAAAGAAAAGTGCTTCCTCCTGCTTGCCTTACTGGAGTTGCCAGAGCTGTGCTAAGGACTTAAAAAACATTTCAAGGGGAAATGATGTTTCCAGCTCTAAGCTTGTGTGCAATTGTTGGCTTTCAGTAAGTTTAAGCAAGTATTATCCTTTTGTTTAACCTTTATAACAACCTTTTAAAATAAAAGCTATCCTGTTTAAGACATAAGAAAAGTTAAGAAGAAAGGAGGCTCTCCTACCATAGCATGTCAGAACTGCCTACAAGACACAGGCTTTTTGTTGGTTTGCTTTAAAAAAAAAAAAAAAAAAAAAAAACCAAAACCGTAAATCCAGGAGGCAAAGGCAGGTAGATCTCTGTAAGTCCAGGACAATCAAGGCTACACAGAGAAACCCTGTCTCAAAAAAACCAAAACCAAAACAAAACAAAAAAGAACCCAGCACAAATCCTATATTTTGGACTTTTGTTTGTTTGTTTATTTTCTACCATTTGAGAGAAGAAGAAGCCAGGAGAAGAAACAACTTGTCGCAGCTGGGGAAATCCTCAGTGGACAAAGTCCTTGCTGTGCATGAGAACTGAGCCCAGATGGTGAGAACACACATAAATGTTGGGTGAGCATGGGAGCTGCCTGTAATCTCAGTGCTTAGGAGGCAGAGCCACAGGCTCCTCAGTACAAGCTGATGGCAAGACTAGACAAACCGACAAACCCCGGCTTCAAGCGAAAGACCCTTCCTTAATCAAACAGAGAGAGGGACTGAGAAAGACAACTGACGTCAGCCTCTCATCTGCACATGTACACATGTGCATGCACACACAGGGGTATGTCCCCATACATGTGAATACACATATACACCTATCACACACATACCACACTAAAAAGCAAATAAGGAGATTGTTGGAACACTCCAGTAAGATTTCTTTGGTGGCTCCACATTGTTTTGTCGCATCATGGCTAGTGCATGGAAGCTTCTCTCACTCAGCTCATTCTTGTCCATGGCACGCTTGAAACACTACCCTATTACTGCCCTTTCAGGGACCTCTTCCTTAAAATGTTTCCTGGGAGTGCATTTAGACCTCTGGAAGTTTGGTGGGCTTGCACATATCTGGAGTCCCTGTGCTCAGAAAGCCCAGACAGGAAGGCTGCTTGGATTCAAGACCCCATCCACATACCAAGAGCAGAATACCTTCTAAGTCCAATTTTGATCCATTGGGGGTAATCTGGGTTGAGTTATTTCTGAAACTGACCCTAAGAGAAAAATCTAGAATAGATTCCCGTGAGCCTGGGAAGTGTAGAATCAGGGGGTGGTCATTGGGGGGGGGGGGGGGGGGGGAAGAGGGCAAGACAAGAAGCAGGAGAAAAAGGCTAGCAGTGAATTGAAGACATGTGCCTCCTCTCTAACACACACACATACACACACACACACATACACACACACACACATACACACATGCACACATACACACATGCACACATACACACATGCACACATACACATACATACATACACACATGAGTTGTGTTCATACTCCTAGCCAAGGAGAGAGGAGATTACAGGAAGCAAAAGGCATGCTCTCCACCCCCAGAGGGGGGGTGGGGGGGGAGGGTGGTGTCAACAGCTCACACCATTGTTATAGAGGATCCCAGGGATACTGCCAGACTGCCACAGCAAAGAGCCACAATCTGTATGACTTAAACTACAGTTCTGGAGGCCAAGGCTGAGATCAAGGTGTGGGCGGGTGGGATCTTTCTGAAGCTGTGGGCGAGAGCAGTCCCTGGCTGCTTCTCCCTTAGCTTCTGCTATTTCCTGGTCCTGGTTCCACCCTTCATATTACCTACATATGCACACACCAAGAAATGAGCCTTGCCTTGGCTATTTTGCTAGAGGCCTCTCCCTCGTCTCCCTTCTTTTCTGACCTAGCAATGTCAACAGCAGTGCTCCAGCTCCAGGGTCAGACACTGAAGAGACAACCACAAACTAGTAGCCGATGAGCCATGACCAAGCCACCTCCAGATCCCCAGGAGGGAAGGAGAACCCATTAAAAAAAAAGCCACTGTGGGTGTATTTTAAAGCGTATAAAGCATGCTCTTGGCTTGCCAACACTGAGAATTCCATTTCAGAGCTGAGGAAGTTAAAAGACAAATGCCTTTCGAAACAAACAGAGATTTGAGATTTAAAAAAAAAAAAAAAAAAAAGCAACACCTTTTAAATGAAATGCACTGAAGAACTCAAACCATGTGTCGGTGACCCAGAAGTAATTAAGACATAATTAAGGTACACTGGAGTGCAGGAACAGAGTTAATTCAGATCCAGTAGACTGGAACCCAGTCACAAATGAAAGCCTTTGGAGCTTGAATCAGAAAACCCTCAGAGCCTTAGCCAAATTCAGTAGAACATCTTCATGGAATGTTTGTCCCCGCCTTGTAGCCGCTCCTCTCGAGTCCACCCCTTCTGGCATGAGTCCCAGACCTTCTGACTAACAGGGTAGGCCTCTGACCCTGCCCAGTCGTACTGCTCCTGTCCCCAGGAGCGGCAGTCACCCCATCTCAGTGTTAGGTTCAGGATGTGGCCACTAGTGTCAAGCCGAGTCGCAGAAAGGTTTTTCCAAAACTTTCTACCAAAGAAAGGAGGCCCACTCTTGTCTCTTAAGTCGCAGTGCAGAAAAGGATGTGAATTTGAAACTGTCAGAAAATGACATTTCCCCCCCCCCCCCAGCAAGGGGAGTGGATGGAAGGATGAAGACAGAATCTGGGCAGCTTTGAGGCCAGGTTAACTCCCACTCAGAACCACACTTAGTTCTAGCCTTTCTGTCTGTGCTGTGAATCTGCTTAATACGTTTAACACTGGGGATGAGGTAGTTTGGGCTGTCACTTAGAACCAATGGGCTTCTGAGGAACACACTTGGGTTCTGTTCCGAGATGAAACCTTTTCCTCATAGTTGAATTTAACGGTACACACGCTAACAACAAGCAAAGTTTAGTATTTGCCAGGTTGTTGCTAACTCAAGCTGAAGATTTCTGCAGTTACTAGCTGGAGGCGTGGCGAGTCCATGGTCAAGGATGCTGTAAGTTGGAGAGGGTGTCTCCGGGGCTCCCAGGCGATGGTTATGTGTCTCAGTTGAGGTCTGTCTTCGCAGTGCACGAAACGACATAATCACAGCATGTGGTACCATGAAAGGCATCATAAGGGGAGCCAGTTCCTATATGAAAACCTCAGAAACTATCTCAGCATTTGACTCCTAATTACAGACTTGAAGACGTGTCAAAAGTTAAGGTAAGGCTGTCAAAAAATGTTTACCTTGCCTTTCTCATCCGGGGCTGGGCTGACAGTGCTCAGAGCCCACAGCAATTAGCCCTACCCAAGCACGCAGCAAGTTACCACACGTTCCAAACTCCTCCTGAATGGAATGCAGGCACCTTCGTCTGACCAACACCCCGAACAGTCTCCTCCTCAGTGGCGTGCTCTGTCTCTCCCTCCGCATCCCAGTTTGTTCTAGCAGTTTGAGAGCGATTCTTTGCCTCCCACTCAGGTTAAGCAGTTTCACTTCTCCTTCCTGCCTGAAGGTCCACCCTTCAAGGACTATACTGTTGGCCTCACCAGAAGGGACTCATTTACTCCTGTGTCCATGAAGTCAGTCACCTGTTGACTTCAGGGCTCTTTGGGCAGTGTCTGTCTGTCCAGTCTTGCCTCCATCTGTGTTATAGCGTAGGCCTCTTCCTCAGTTGCATGCTCCCTAATTGTAGAAACCATCTCTTCACCTCAACTAAAAGAGACTACGGCCCAGGGACATGGGATGTAGTTAAGAAACATTGGCCTAACTCTATCAAACCATTTTTATTCAGTTTGCTCCAAATATGTTTTTTGGACAACTCATTTTTTTGTTGTTGTTTTTTTGCCGTTATTTCCCAGGTATGGTGTTGGGTTTGTTTTCATTTTTTCCGTGTTCAACTGATTCAGTTCATCTATTCATTCACTCCTCTTGTCATTCACGGATGGACTTGAATCCACAGAGCATCAGACTCTACGTACATACGAAATACTGTGTAGTACAGTTAGATTCTAAAAGCGATACGCCCACAATGACAGTGACTTCCCCTGGGGGCTAGGATTGCGTTCAGGAACACTTCACGTGATGTATCGGCAGCTGTAATGACGGAACAGCAGCTTGTCACTGTGGAGGAGCTCAGCAGGGAAGGGCGGTGGGCAGTCCAGGTGTGAGCCACTCAGACCCCTGAGGCCAGAGGCCATCCCATAACTGGGGATATTCAGCAACCTGTCTTGGTGTTAGATCAGGAATTGAAAACCCCTCGCTTGCTTTGTCAATCACAATCCCGCCAACCGTCTAAAATCGCCTTCGTGTAAGTAAGCAAAGGTTCAAATTTCTGCTCCAAGTCATGCCCTTTGCCTGTGAACTGGAGGCTCCCTTCAGAGGACTTGTATGTGGGGTAATGCAGTACTCAGGGCTCGGGGAGCGACCGACTAGTGTACCCTCCCAGTGCACGTGAGGATTCTTCCTATGCTAGACTATAAACTACAGAAGATGGAGTCTGGTGTTGTCTTGTTTATCCATATAACCTTAGAGCTGTGCTCGGTCCCTGATGAGGAAGGATTGAAGGCTGCTGGAGAAGTAGGGTCCTCTTTCTCTTTCCCTAAGACAGTTCCCACTTCACTTCCTACCTTCTCCTCTGACTCCATATCCACTGCCCACTGTCCCCTTTAACCTTAAGCGGCCCTCTGGCCCCACGGAGCCATGCGCTAGCTAGGAAATTCAAATTTTCCCAAAGGAGGCTATATGCATGCGGAATAAAATTTAGGTAGCTGTTGGACCCTCAGTGTTAGTTCACTCACTGTGAATCAATATGCCAAGGCATGAACAGCTTCCATTTAAACCATATTTTAATAGACATTGGAAAATCACTAGTTGACAGATATTTATCACAAGTAGACGTTTGAGCATAATCTTTGAATCGGTTATTCATCAAAAAGCCAAGTTCAGGATGACTAAGAGAACTAGTATGACCGGAAGCGGTGGCAGATGACTCTAATCCCAGCACTCAGGAGGCAGAGGCAGGCGGATCTCCGTGAGTTCAAGGCCAGCCTGGCCTATAAAATGAGTGCCAGGACAGCCAGGGCTGTTACACAGAGAAACACTGTCTGGAAGAAGGAAGAGGAGGAGGAGGAGAAGGAATAACTTGTTTAACAATGTTTTGTAACTTCTGAGTACTATGCAAAAAGAAATTGTTTTAACATTATCTTTTATTGCTGTCCAAACCGAGTGTTTTCTCCAATCTGAGTCACGGTAAACATAGAACCTCAGCAGACTTTCAGTTCCTTGCCAACTCAAGATAATTTATAGCAAGCAGATGATTTTTTTATCTTTCTTAATTCATCATAGACTCTGATCAACAGTGAGGAGCAGAAATTGAAAATGAAACAGTCTAGGCGAGCAAGGCGATACATTCTCCAAAGTCAGCTAACAGTTTGGAAGCCAGGGTTGGCGAGACAGCTCAGTTAAGAGTACTTGCTGGTCTCACAGGGGACCCAGGTTACATTCCCGACACACAACACAGTGGCTCACAACTGTTTATAACTCCAGTTCTAGGGCCTCTGACTCCCTCTCCTGATCTCCATGGGCATCAGACATGCATATGGTGCACACACATACATACATGCAGGCAAATACCCCTACACATGAAAAATAAATAAACCCTTTAAAAACCGTGCAGATTGGGAGCCACTGATGCTACAACTGGAACCCACTGGCAGCTACCACGGGGAGCTCCTGGGTGAGTATCTTTCTGTTGTGCATCTGCCCCAAATCGGCTGTCAAAGCAACTGGATTCTGCAGCAAGCTTCTGTGGTTCACATTTGGGAAATCAAACTACAAAGTGGAGCAAGGTTATCAACACAACCTGAGAGCACACTTTCATACAAACGAGAGCTATGTAAACATATATATGGTCTCGCAGAATGTTGTAAAATAGAATATAGAGGTGCAGAGCAATAGCATGAACTCAGAGTGAGAGCAGTGAAACCGGGGAGAAGTCCTCAAGGCAGGTGCTTTGTTCCGGGGGCGGAATTTATTATGGGATAGACTTGCGTTAAATGGGTTACTAAGTGAGAAGTACCAAGGCCATTGCCTAGCACAGCACACAGCACACAGGCTTGGATATCACACACCTCCTATTCCTCTGTTGTTGCTACCATCAGAGCTTGTGGCTAAACTTGAAAGGCAAGTCCTCTAATAACTAGGCACGACAAGACATGTTCATTTTCCTTCCATCTGGGAGGCAAAGGTAGGAGAATCACGAATTCATGGCCAGCCTAGGCTACACAACAGGGTTCAGGTCCACTTGGGCTGTATGAGACTCTGTCTCAGAAAGAAGAAAGAAAGAAAGAAAGAAAGAAAGAAAGAAAGAAAGAAAGAAAGAAAGAAAGAAAGAAAGAAAGGAGAGGACGTAGATTTAAAATAAATTACCGTGAGAATTAGAGACAGTGGGGACCAGGGAGGGGCGGTGGGGGGGAGTAAAAGGAGTTTGTTGAAAGTATTGTATACCCACCCCCACCAGACAGTGCAAAGGATCTGTGCTTGCACAATACAACAGTACTTTCTTATCCATACTCTCTTCCAGTCCACTATTATAAATTTGGTCCAAAAATATGAAATATAAAATTTCAAAAAATAAATATTTCATTGGTTTTTTTTTCCTTCCCCACACTACCCTGAGCATTACAATGAAATCTTGAGTTGTCCTGCTGAGTGACCCTGAAACATGAGTCCCTTCTTTGTCTAGAGTATCCACACTGGATACACGACCCAGCTGCTACTCAGTAGTTGTTTTGGTTATCAGATTAATTATCGCAGTACCACAGTGCCTGGGTCCAAGTAACTCTCACGTAGTAGACCAACACAGTCCCTGTGTCACTCACCTCACTTCATGTCATCACTTAGACACTGTATCATAACACATTATCACAAAAAAGGGTGATATACTACAGTAATAGGTTTTTAAAGAGAAACCATATGCAGATAGTATTTATCACAGTCTATTAAAATTGCTCTAGCTTATTATTGTTGTTACTCTCTTATTATGCCTAATATAGAAACTGAACTTATAGTTGTGTATATGTAGGGGAAAGACAGGACGTGTTACTGTCCATGGTTTCAGGCATCTACTACAGGATCTTAACATGTACCCCTTGCAGCCGGGCGGAGTGGAGCATACCTGTAATCCCAGCACCCAGGAGGCAAAGGCAGGCGCATCGCCATGAGTTCGAGGCCAGCCTGGTCTACAAAGCAAGTCCAGGAGAGCTACAAAGAGAAACCCTGTCTAAAATAAAATAAAATTAAATTAAAATAAATAAATAAATAAAATTTAAAAAAAAAAAAACTTTCCCCCTTGCAGGCAAGGGGAAGCCTCAGAGTTAAAGGTGTATCAGCCCCGACCGCATACAGACTTAGGATTCAGTATCAAACCAGCTAACCTACAAACACTCAGAAGCACAGCTAGCCTAGAGGTGGGCGACATCACACATGACCCGGCACGTTTAGATGTGGTTTCAAATCAGTATAGTTATCAAGCTGCCCTTGTCTCCAGAAACCTTAGTCTGTGAGAGTCCCCACAAAATAAAACACTGGCTTCAAAGCAGTGGCAAGGAAAGGACATGTTCCCTGAGCGTCAGTCATCGCACTATGGAAGATAAATCACAGCTCATCGCTAGCATTTGTCAGAGTGCCAGAAGAATCAGAGACACTCAGTATTTATTAGATAAATGAATCTCGGTTTTTAAAAAAAGAATGTTTGACAGGTGATTCTAGGTAGAGATGATGGATCGAACAATCGCACCTAATTTGGCTCCCTCTAGAATACCACTAAAACTATAGGATGGGGTGGGGAGGGGGGGCGGCGGCAATCGAAGCCGCCGTGGAGCCTTGAGAGGATGATGAAGGACTTGGATAACCTGAAAAAGAAAAAGCAAGGGCTAAGTTAGAAACAGCACCACGTCCTCTTGAGATGAGGTGAAGATGGAGAAGGGATTAAGGACTGCGGGCACACTAAATCCTCTGATGCACTCTTCCTTCCCCTGGGCTGGGAGGAAAGCCTGACCCTTCAGGCAGAAGAGAGGAGGGAACGTCCCCGGTGACATAGTGACAGTGCCGTTGAGAGTGGAAAGACCGCCTCACCTTAGTGAGCATCTCTGTCAACCTGTCTTCCTCCACTCTGCTTCCCTTTAGCCAGCCCTTAAGTATGAGCAGATGAATGGGATGACCAAACGGCTGAGGGAATTCTCTAGTGTGAAGGATGATGGAAGGGCGTAACTTGCCAGATCGAGAAGGTCTGTGAAGGCAAAGGCCCAGTCACTCACTGCCTGATGTTTTAGACAGTGCGCTGAAAATTTCCAAAAGGAAGTGGCACAACACTAAGGAGCCAAATCAGAATGGCATCAGATCTTTTTTTAAAAACAACCCAGAGCGAGAGGCCAGTGAAATGTGGCCTCTGGTTTTCTGAGGGAAATAATTGAGTTCTGGACCCAGCCAAGTCATACGTCAGGGATAAAGACAGCAACGCAAGTGCTTTCAAACCTTTGCCCCCATGCACCCAACCTAGGGTGCCCTTGCTAAGCTTTAAAAGGGGGAGAGTGGGGGGTGGGTGGGAAGGAGGGGGAGGGGGTGTGGCAAACTAAAGCAGAAGGTGTGAATTATAGGAGAAAAGAAGATCCCCCTGAGGCAACAGGTGAAGAGAGTCCTTGGGTTAAAGGTGGATTAGCTGTGTCCCAGATGTGGAGACCGGTTAAGTCCAAAGTAGAGGACTGTGGCTCCGACAAGAGGATGTACTGAGGTGGCCTATCCTAAAATGCCAACTGCCACTGGACCTAGCGTTTAAAAATCTGACAGTGGAGGAATGGGATGCGCCTAGCGGGAGCAGCTGTGCTTGAATTGCTCTGTCTTCTGATGGACTTTGTCAGCTCCCACCCCCGTCCCCGCCCAACCTCAGCATCACGGCCTGCATATGTTGAGGACATTCATTAACCCACACTGGTGGTCTCTGCTCTGACCACTCCAGAACTGGGTATGGGGGCTTGGTAACGTCCAGACAAAGGAGAGCAGATGGCTGGCTCCCTCGTCACAGTCTCACAGATGTCCCCAGCTACGTTGCGGTCGCCCCAGCTGCAGTCACTCTGCTTCTCGGTTCTCTCCTGTCATCGAGCCCACTGAGGTGCTGAGAAGTCATGCGAGTTCAGGGAAGCTTAGAGTTCGTTTAGATTTTCCTCTTTGTAATCCTGTTTGAAAGTGTCTTCCTGCTTTTTCTGTATACAACCAGCTTGTCCTGCTGTTGGGTTTTTATAGTGGCATATGATCTCTCTCTCTCTCTCTCTCTCTCTCTCTCTCTCTCTCTCTCTCTCTCTCTCTCTCCTCTCTCCTCTGTTTTTATTATTAGCATTATTATCAATGTTGTTTGTTTGTGGACTGGCTCAGGGTCATACACTTTGAGCTCTACCATTGACTTTTTTTTTTTCCCTTAATTTGAGACAACCTCACTAAGCTGCCCACGTTAGCCTCCAACCTGGGCTCTTATTGCCTCGGCTTCCTACATAGCTGAGACCACACAATGTGTTTAGACTTTGAATATCTTCCAAAAGCTCTTGTTCTGTAAACCCTGTACCCAGAGGGGAGCACTACTGAAACTTTAAGGGAGCCAAGTTAGGTTATCTTTGAAGGAGCTATTGTCTTCCTCTCCTTCTCCCCATCTCCCCCCCCCCCCGCCACACTTCCTTCCCTCTCTCTCTTTCTAACCCACCACGAGAGTGAAAATGTCTCTTCTCCAATGACCTCTCCACCAGAATGTAGCATACCATGTTACCACAGGCCCAAAGCAGCATGGCCAATGACCACAGAGTGATACCCTTGAAACCAAGAGCCAAAATAAGCCTTTCCTACTTGTAGGCTTACATTACATCTCCTGCCTATTTCACATACTCCTATTCTGGGACTTTGGAAATGGTACCCTGGGTGCTGAGCCAGGACTGTAAAGAGTCTGTGTTATCCGGAAAGCAACCTCACCGGGCCATAAGAAGCTGAGAAAGTCTTGGTTCTCTGACTTCACCCATGCTGCCTCACGCCCCACCCCATCTATCCTGGTTCAAGTGCCCCTTACTACCAGCATCCAGTCCCTTCCCAGGAAAATAACCACCTGGCTAATAGTAGTTACCCAAAGAGTAAAGGTCTGATAAGGAGGGGAGGGGCAGCCAAAGCACGGCTTTAAATTCGTCCATGGATCCCTCCTTCATCAAGATGTCCCTGCCCTTGCCCATGGCACATTCCCAGGCTGGGTTAGATGAGTTCGCCTTGAGCATATCTGTGCATACCACGCCACAGGGGAAACATCCTCTGCACCTCTCTGTGTCTTGCATAAGCCCGAACAATTTCGATGGTAGAGTCAAAGTCTTCACGTATATACACCCCCGGTGTCTGGTACAGATTGGATATTTATGGATATGATTCTTACAAAGCTTGTGATACACTGAAAAACTATTATGCTTATATCACTTTTTGCTTACAAAGCTAATTGATAGATTTTTATTCTTGAGAGCAGTTTTAGGAGCTGGAAAGATTGCTCAGCAGTGAGGGACATGAAGCGCTCTTGCAGTTTAGTTCCGAGCACCCACATGGGATGATGGCTCATAACAGCTTGTGACTGGAATACCAGGGGATCCCGCAGCTTACAATACCAGGGGATCCCACACCTTACAATACCAGGGGATCCCGCAGCTTACAATACCAGGGGATCCCACACCTTACAATACCAGGGGATCCCACATCTTACAATACCAGGGGATCCCACACCTTACAATACCAGGGGATCCCACACCTTACAATACCAGGGGATCCCGCACCTTACAATACCAGGGGATCCCACACCTTACAATACCAGGGGATCCCACATCTTACAATACCAGGGATCCCACATCTTACAATACCAGGGATCCCACACCTTACAATACCAGGGGATCCCACACCTTACAATACCAGGGGATCCCACACCTTACAATACCAGGGGATCCCACACCTTACAATACCAGGGGATCCCACACCTTACAATACCAGGGGATCCCACACCTTACAATACCAGGGGATCCCGCACCTTACAATACCAGGGGATCCCGCACCTTACAATACCAGGGGATCCCGCACCTTACAATACCAGGGGATCCCGCACCTTACAATACCAGGGGATCCCGCACCTTACAATACCAGGGGATCCCACACCTTACAATACCAGGGGATCCCGCACCTTACAATACCAGGGGATCCCACATCTTACAATACCAGGGGATCCCACACCTTACAATACCAGGGGATCCCACATCTTACAATACCAGGGGATCCCACACCTTACAATACCAGGGGATCCCACACCTTACAATACCAGGGGATCCCACATCTTACAATACCAGGGATCCCACACCTTACAATACCAGGGGATCCCACACCTTACAATACCAGGGGATCCCACACCTTACAATACCAGGGGATCCCACACCTTACAATACCAGGGGATACCACACCTTACAATACCAGGGGATCCCACACCTTACAATACCAGGGGATCCCGCATCTTACAATACCAGGGGATCCCACACCTTACAATACCAGGGGACCCTGCACCTTACAATACCAGGGGATCCCACACCTTACAATACCAGGGGATCCCACACCTTACAATACCAGGGATCCCACACCTTACAATACCAGGGGATCCCACATCTTACAATACCAGGGATCCCACACCTTACAATACCAGGGGATCCCACACCTTACAATACCAGGGGATCCCACACCTTACAATACCAGGGGATACCACACCTTACAATACCAGGGGATCCCACACCTTACAATACCAGGGGATCCCGCACCTTACAATACCAGGGGACCCCACATCTTACAATACCAGGGGATCCCACATCTTGATCCCACACCTCTGCCATCATGGGGCACTGCTCATGTGCACAAACCCTCACTCAGACACACACATATAAGCAAACATTTTAATTCAGCAAAGAGCAGCTATATGTTGCAGAAGCGTTAAGCAGAGAGGTTAGTGTATACGGCCTCACCTCACTCCCAGTTTCCCTCACTACTAATAGTTTGCATTACTGAGGCGAATTTTTTTACAAAGCTGGCGCTTCTATGTTAGTATTAGCTTAAGTCCATATGTCGCTTTAGCACCCCCTCTTTGTCCTATACACCCTATGGGCTTTGACAAGTAGTTACATTTGTGTCCTACTGATTACTTTCACTGCCTTAAAATCCTCTGCTCTCTTCTCCTTTATCTTCCTGCCTTCCCTCCCCACACCATCCCTGAAAAACGCTGATTTTAAATTCATTTATATGTATCATTGTGCTTTGTTAAAATCTCTCTTCCTCTGCTCTGCCCTCCCCCCATCATCCATCCCCATCCCCCCTTTTCATTGGTTCCTTTATTTCCCCCAAATATTCCTCCCTCTGCTTCTATGTATCTATTGCACATCTGAGATAAGATGAGGAACTTTGTCTTTCTGAATCTGACTTATCTAACTAACTGTATCAATCCAAAGTTCCACCCGTGTTCCCACAAATGAAAAAATTTCTTTTTAATAAAATGGATGAATAAAACTCCATTGTCGTCCAACAAGATGGCTCAGGGGGTAAAGTGCTTGCTGCATAAGCCTAGCGTGAACTGAGTTCAACCCCAGAAACCCACATAAAGGTGGGAGAGAATAAACTCCACCAAGTTTTCCTTTGACAGTCACACACACACAGCGACATGTGTGCACCCAAACGCCTATCATGCACACACACACACACACATACACACACACACACACGCACTAATAATTACTATTTCTAAAAAAAACTGTGTGGTGTGGTGTGTGTGTGTGTGTGTGCGTATGCGTGTGTGTGTGTGTGTGTGTGTGTGTGTGTGTGTGTCTTTATCCATTGTCTGTTGATAGGTGTCTAGTTTGTTCCCTGTCTTGGCCATTGTGAGTGACTAAGCAATAAATATGGATTTGCAAACATCTCTGAGGTATTATAATTTAGATTCCTTTAAGTGTAGATCTTGGATAATAAAACCAATCTTTTTAACATCTCCGTAACTTGCCTTTTTTTTTTTTTTTTTTTTTTTTTGTATCATATAGCTCCTATTCACACTGACCTCTTCCACTAAGCGATGCACATTTGCATTTACTCTATGTCTTTGGAAGGAACGTTATTATCTAATCTTGAAAATAATTCCACAAGGTAAGTAGTTGTACCAGATGAAGCCCTGAGATGTAGAAGGCAAGGTGACAGAGCAGATATAGCCCAAAGCACATACTGCCATTATACTGCCAACGCATGAAGTAAGTATTCATGCAGTGGGTACTTCCTCTTCAGGCCTGCCTCAATAGAAATATGACTTCCTTTTGAAAAAGCTAACATAACAGTTCAGTTATAAGACAATGTATTTCTCTTGTATAAGATGATGTATTTTTCTTGCACCATATGGTTCACTCACCTATAATCCCAACACTTAAGAGGTGAAGGTGGAAAGGCCGGAAGCAGTTCAAGGCCATCCTCCGCTATATGACAAGTTCAGAGCCAACCGTGGGTACACGAGATCATTTCCAAAAACTAAAAATAACATTTTAAAGAATTTTAAAGACAGCTATATGTTGTTTTTTTTTTTAAACCTCATCCTTTTGAGCCATGATGGTGCACACTTTAAATCTGAGCCGTCTGAACCCAGGGGCAAGCAGATCTTTGTGAATTTAAAGCCAATCTGCTCTATCTAGCAGTCTCAGGCCAGCCAGAGCTACATAGTGAGACCTTGTCTCAAAAGGAACAAACAAACAAACACCCCACCCTATCCCTTCACAGAAGGTGACTAAAAAGGTAGGCTTTTTTTTTTTTATATAAAGGAATCAAATCGCCATAGAAGCACTTAGCATAGGTATGACATCCTAATTTCTCATTGAATGTTTATTATTGTCATTTCTCTTAAGTTCTCCAATACCTCTAGGTGATAGCAATTGCTCTTATTTTTCTAATAAACAAACAGAAAATAAATTAGTAGGTAAAAAAAAAAAAAAAACAGAGTGAGGGAATCCAATTTTTCCCAAAGCCCATCTTCTCCTTTTATTGCTGCTGTCCCTATGATCCTGAAGGAAATAGCATCGTGTCCCCAGGTTGAGACATTGAAGAGAAGGGTCTCTGGGGAGACATGAGTATTCCTGGGGCACACAGGGGGGCGAGGGGAGCAGCAGGCAATGGGTGCCGGTGACAGCCAAATGGTACTGACATTCATAAAAATGCGTCAGCCGTCCTGGCTTGCTCCTGGCATTTAAACTACAAGAACTGCTGAAGCAGAGCATTCTCTTTGGAGTGACTGGAATAAGGCAAGTTCTGTGTGAGACATTTTTTTGGTCTTGCTAAGGTCAGTGTGGGGGGTTCTGACAATTGCTGTGGGGATGCTACGAAAGCCAAACTAAGCAAAATGTCACTTTCCTGTATGCAAACGTTACGAAGAGGCACGGCAATTCAAGACTTCATAACTAACAAGTTCTTTGAATAAAAAGTAAGAAACTGTTGGAAAAAGTGAAAGTGGAACAAGTGAAACTCCTTTTTTTGCCTTGTTTGTTTGTTTTTGTTGTTGTTGTTGTTTTGTTTGTTTGTTTGTTTGTTTCAAGACAGGGTTTCTCTGTGTAACAGCCCTGGCTGTCCTGAACTCATTTTGTAGACCAGGCTGGCCTTGAACTCACAGTGCTCTGCCTGCCTCTGCCTCCCAAGGGCTGGGATTAAAGGCCTGTGCCACTGCATCCAGCTCAAGTGCAAGTACTTGAGAAAAAGCTAAGTGTGGTGGCATATGCTCATAGTCCTAGCACACGTAAGTCAGGGCAGAGGATGAGGAATTCTAAGTCAACCTCAGCTACCTAATGAGTCCAAGGCCAGCCTGGGCTGCATGAGACCCCAGCGCAATTAACAAGAACCAAAACCTTTGGTCATGTGTTTTTATGTGCATTGTATGTGCATGTGGGAGTTGGAGGTCAACGTCAGGTGTCTTCTTCAGTCACTTCCCATTGCGTTTTCTAAGATTCTCTCCCCCCCCCCCTCTCTCCTCAGCCTAGAGCTCGCCCATCCAGGCAGCAAGCACCACGGATCCATGTCTACATCCTCCCAGCCCTGGGAATGTGAACTTGAAGCTTCCTGCGGCAGCTCTACTTGCTGAGCTACCTCCCCAGCCCCAGAGTTCCTAAAACCCACCTCTCTCAGATGGCTAGACTGTTTCTTGTCATCATCCTAAGCCTTCTCTATCTTGATGAATAAAAATCAATAGAAACTTCACCTTTGGTCTTCATTGTACATTTGAAAACATCATATACTTTAAATTAATGGAGCTGGAAGTTGTGTGGTGTTCTAGGGCTGGGGTGGGGAATTCATTTCTGCTTAGGTTTTAGTTTTGGTTTTTTGAGACAAGATCTTGCTACATAGCCCAATGTGGCTTCTAAGTCTCCCACCGAGTTATTTTTTAAAATACATTTAGCATTGATTTTAATACAACAGGAAAAACATTAGCATTGAGTTTTAATTAAGTACAATTGGAGAAAATTACCAATACCCAATTAATCTGATATGCTTAAAAGTGTTACAGTTACAAACTCAAAGAGGTCATTTCAATACCTTCATTTTCTTGTTCCCTTAATAAAAACCTAAATGCTTTCTGCCAATATTTATTTACACATTATACCAGTTTTTATCGATGATCTACTACATGCCCAAATTGATGTCAGACACTAGAAATATAATTAACAATATAGCCACAATATATTTTACAGTATAATTAATAGCATCACAATACTGTGAGTAACTACAATTACATGGAAGGTTGAAAATCAGATATTTCTATTATCATATTGCAAGGGGTCCCCACAGAGTGAGTACATGCAGCAGGACCTCTCAAACTTTCCTATGCATGTGCATCACCTGGGATCTTATTAAATTAAGGCTACGATTCTGTAATCCAGGGTAGAGCTGATGTTCAGGATTTAAATAAGTTGTCCTGCTTGTTGTCGATCGACGTTCGCCTGTGGAACACTTTGGCCGGTGGAGCATTTTGAAGCAAGGGCAACACAACACAATATTAAGATGCAAAGACTTTGGATTAAGGAACCTGAAGGAGAGACAAACCTGTTTTTTATGATCCCAAGTGTGGGATCAGAACGGTCTTGTGAGAAAACAGGTGAGGTCAATTCACTGGAACCAACCACCTTGTGCGGGAGCTTGATTGTTGCCAGCTGAAAAGATCTCGTGAACAGACTCTGGAGCCCAGACCTGGAGACGGAGCCTTTGGAGACTTTGGATAGTTTTGGCTGACCATCGCTCCACTTTGAGGTGCTCCTAGAGAGATCCGCT
Source organism: Acomys russatus (assembly GCF_903995435.1). Lineage (NCBI taxonomy): Eukaryota > Metazoa > Chordata > Mammalia > Rodentia > Muridae > Acomys > Acomys russatus. The sequence goes on from NC_067151.1 coordinate 58,880,786, forward strand.
CGAGGGAAGACTTCGGGGCTCTGGCTCCTGCTGAGGTTCCGGGTTCTGGTTACTCCAGGTTCCCGCAGAAGAAATCCTGCTGATTACACCAGGAGAATCGCTCCTCAGAACTGATATCCTTATGGTTTTGTTATTGTGTTCTTTAATCCTCTTTTCCTATTGTTTTGGTTAGTCGGGTTATAAGTGACATACGCTTGGTTAATAAGTTGTAATAAAATATTATTGGTTAAGAAAACTGAGCCTACAGGAGCCAGCTCAGTCAGTAAGGTGAATGTTATGCAAGCAAGAGGATATTAACTTGATCTCAAAATCCACATTAAAGAGCTGGTCATGACACAGTGGCTTTCACTGGTAAGCCTAGCATTGGGGTGGGGGATGGGAGTGGGGACAGGAGGATCCCTACGGATCTCAGATTAGCCAGCCTGGCTTAATTGGTGAGTTCTATGACAAGTGAGAGAGCCTGTCTCAAAAAACTAGGAAGACTGCACTTTAGGAATGACACTTGAGGTGACCTTTAGCCTCCACAAGTACGAGTGTGGGCACATGAGCACGCGCGCGCACGCACGCACGCACGCACGCACGCGCACACACACGCGCGCGCGCGCACGCACGCACAATGTTAAAGTGGAGGGTTTTGTTTGTTTGTTTGTTTGTTTGGATTTTTGTTGTTGTGGTGGTTTTTTATTTGTTTTGGTTTTGGTTTTTCGAAACCGGGTTTCTCTGTATAGCCTTGGAACTCGCTCTGTAGACCAGCAGAAGCCCGACTGCCTCTGCTTCCCAAGTGCTAGGATTAAAGGCATGCACCACCACAACCACAGGGCACAATATAAGGTTTTAAGATATAATAATTCTAATGCAAGGCACAGAATAAGTTCAAACCTTTTTACTTGAAACAACACATGGATGAATGAGCTGCCTTTTATGCACAGTTGCAATGCTCAATGTTAGTTCCCAGGAAGAAAAGGAAAAGGTGGCCTGGGAACTAGAGAAAGGAAAACAGTATCCAGGATTGTATTAAGAAAAGCTTCCTATAGAAGGCAGGGTCCATAGTTAATCCAGGCGGTGTCTTCTGGAGTGAGGCAGGCTGGTGCTTCTGGATGGAACTGACTGCTATTGGCCTTCTCATGGGTCAGTGTGGGGGTCCAGTCAGAGACCAGCGCATGGTTCTGCTGGACCGCGCTCTTTCAGGAAAGCAGAAAGGAAATGCTGGAGAGGAGGCTTATGGGAAAATATTGTCTGATGAAAGAGCACCCTAGCAAGACAAGTCGTAGCATTCCAAGTATGGACCCCCCCCTCCTATTCTCTCTCTCTCTCTCTCTCTCTCTCTCTCTCTCTCTCTCTCTCTCTCTCTCTCTCTCTCTCTCTCTCTCTCTCTCTCTCTCTCTCTCTCTCTCTCTCTCTCTCTGTGTGTGTGTGTGTGTTTATTTGTAGAAGTGCTGAACTGATTGTCTCAAGCATGCTAATGAAGCACTCTATCCCAGAGTTATATCCACAACCCTTACATTCACTCTGTGTGAATACCTAGCACTTAGACAGTACCTTGATTTCTTGCTAAGGGCTCTAAGTCAGTGCTGAGCTTTCTGTGTTTCAGATCTTCTGGCTATTCACTGGCCCTATTATTTCTCAACTTCTTACCAGCTTACTGTTTTCTGTGTTTCTCTAACCCACATTCTTTGTTTTTGTTTGTTTGTGTGTGTCATCGGTTGTGTTTTCAAGACAGAGTTTCTCTGAGTAGCCTTGGCTGTCCTGGACTTGCTTTGTAGACCAGGCTGGCCTCAAACTCACAAAGATCTGCCTGCCTCTGCCTCTCTGAGTGCTGGGATTACAGACATGTGCAGCCGCACCCTGCTTGGGATTTTTTTTTGATCTAGTATCAAATACATACACACACACACACACACGTACATATGTGAGACATGAATATGTATACATACACAGAAGAAGCGCACACACACACACAGGGACATAGCTGAAGTGCAAAGTCAGAGGCACATCACACAGACGATCGGGCTCTGTCTTCTGGGATGCAGCATATACACTATGCCAGAGACCTTCGCTAGGTTCTGTATCATCAAACAGAAGTCTGCGTAGATCTTGAGGTGACGGAGCACTGATGGAGCAGTTCCTGGAACTTTTCTGTTTTGGGCACTATATATGGTTAGAAGTTCTATTATCAACAGAATTATGTATTTTAACCAAAGGATACAGGAGGGTTCTGTCGAGCTAAAACTATAGCTGCCATCTGGGTAATCGGATTCCTCTCGTCAGGACGAGTTACCACTGCGGAGGTCGTCATGGGAGTGAGGCTACGTTAACACAGTAGACCAGGGAGGACTAAGACAGAGTTTAGGAAGATGCATTCAGTGCTTTCCAGTTTCTGGCTTCCCGTTGATGAATAGTAACTGTGAAGAAAAAGCAAAGCAGCCCAGACCAAGAAGGATGTGCTCTGTGTTCACTGGGCTAAGAAAACCCAATTATGAACACGTCAGACCGCGGTAAGCCGCCACGAGGAGCAGATGAGACGCTCAGGGCAACAGGAATTGAGGATGGATAGTGGATACGCCCACTCCGAGTGCTGGTCCCTAAACGCAAATCGAAAAGTGGATTTGCCTCGCACAGTAAGTGACTTGACAAACAACTGTGCCACTCAAATCTCCCCTCAAGGCTCGCTTGGTCATTACCAGGGTTTAGGATCTCTTTCTCAATTGTTGTGGGCGTCACAACCCATTACCCACTGGGTTTCTGCCTGGTTATTAGCCTATTGGGAGCATCTTACAGGAGGCAGGTATGACGGCACATACCTGTGACCCCAGCACTTGGGAGACTGAGGCACGGAGATTACTGTGAGTTCAAGGTCAGCCTGGGCTACATAGCAAGACGTTTTCAAAAGAGCTAAATAATAACAAAACCACTACCGGTTTTATGCCCATTGCCTGATTGGACACACCAATAGAAACACAGTAGGAGCCGTGTGATTTTTCTAATAGCTATTTCATCTGAAACAAGATTTGAGTCATATCTCAGATTCTCATAGATTCATGCCTAGATGCGTGGAGCATTTCAAATGTGCTTTGCCTAGCTCATTTGCACTGCATCTCTTCTGGGTTGCTAATGACCAGGCTGTTTGTACCTTGGGGGGATCTGAAGCCAGCTGACACCAGAACTCTTTCTTGATTTATGAATGATCATCTCTTCATCTGTGTGTAATCATTCTGTAAGGCTGACGGGACAACTGTAGATCTAGCATTACTTTCAAAATGAGTGATCATTAAGATAAATCCTGTCTCAAGTTTTAGGGGACCTAAAATGACCTTGATGGGCCATGTAAAGAATTACTTGTGAAATTCCTTAAGTAAAACTGCATTCTTCTGCCGGGCCAGTGGTGCACGCCTATAATCCCAGCACTCAGGGAGGCAGAGGCGGGCAGATTGCTGTGAGTTCAAGGCCAGGCTGGTCTACAAATCAAGTCCAGGGCAGCCAAAGCTACACAGAGAAAACCCTGTCTCAAAAAACCAAAAAAGGAAAAACAAAAAGTGCAGTTCTGGGCATGGAGCTTAGCATGTATGAAGCCCTGGATTCAGTTCTTAGCATCAGGAGGCAAATAAGATGCAGTCATACATGAAAGCACATGCCTGCACTGCCAACACTCTGGAGTCTGAGACAGAAGGGTCATGGGCTGGTTTGTTGTTTGTTTATGTTTTTCCACACAGGGTTTCTCTATGTAACTCTGTCTGTCCTGGAACTTGTTCTATAGACCAGGTTAGGCCAGCACTCAGAGATCTGCCTCCCTCTGCCTCCTGAGTGCTGGAATTAAAGGTGTGCTCCATCACACCTGGCTATGTATTTGTTTCTAACCTGGGCTATAATATAACAAGCTAAAGGTCAGGCTGAGCTACATGATAAAAGATCTTATATTGGCAAAGTAAAGCAAAAACATTGTCTTGAAAGGACAAGAGCCATTTTTGCAGGCACGAAAGATGCTGAGGGCCTTCAGCCTGCCGCTATGGGTGTCTCGGCATTCCAGCAGCTTAGCCTATGGAGCCAAGGAGGGACTCAAGGGCCTGGCCACGTGTGTTTAGTGTGGTTGTGGATCATTGTTCTAGAACTTTCAGTTGAAGTAGCAGAGGTACCTAGCCAGGCCCCTAGAGCAATGAGAGTGCTCCTTTGTTCTTATCACAGCCTTTCCCCTCTGACAACCAATGCTTTCCTGTTTAATTGACCAGTTAGTTCCGGGAGAACACAAAGCCAGCCAATTCTGTATAACAAACAACCGCAAAACCTCAGCGACACAAAACACAGCCCATCTTGCTGGCTGGGAGCTAGCCAGCCAGCCGCTGCAGTGGTAATCTAAGCTGTGTCACTCAGGAGTCTGTGGTCGCCGTGGGTCCTACACAAGCATTTCTGCTGATGCTGTCCCGAGTTGTCTGACATGTTTGAGCCAACTGTGGGGCTGGTCTTCATGTCTCAACCGGGACAGGAAGTCTTTTCTCCCCGCAGTGTTTCATTTACCCGTAGACGCACCTTGGCTGGCCCATCTGTGGTAAAAAGGCTTCCAAGAAAGCAAGTTGAAGCAAGTGAGACCTCAAAAGGTTAAACTTGAATCCTTGCATCACTGTTTCTGCGGGTTCTGATGGCTGAAGCTAAGCTCAAGGCTACCTTGGCTCTGTGGAAGCCATGTCTCGATGGAAGTGGGAGAGCCAAAGTTATGTTTAAGTTTTAATTACTGTGCCTAGGAAGTCCATAAAACATAAATGCCTCTAACCTGTAGTCTCCCTCCTGAAATGTAAGATAACAAGCCACAAGTTGGGTTTGTTGTTGTTGTTTTGTTTTTTTGTTTTTTTGCTTCCCTAAACAAGTTTGTTTGACTCAGCTATCCTGATGTGCTCCATCACATGTGGGCAGGAAATATGCCAGGATGTGCATATGCCTCTGATTGGCTATAGGTGGGAGGTACACAGGAAGTGCGCCAGGACATATGCTTGCACCTGACTAGACCTGATGGGAAAGATGGTGGCCTTATGGGTCTGTCTTATAAGCCTCTGTAAAATGTGTCTCATCACCATTTTCTGGGAACTCAGGGTCAGACTTGGCCAGAGTCTATAATCCTGTCCAGTATTTAATTAAAGCTTGGGTCAAATTTGGCTCAAAAATTGTGGTAGGGGATTTATTCTTGACTGGTAGAAATTAACAGAAGGTATGAAAAAGCACACCAGAGAGTTAATATGGAGGGGGTGCCTAAGAAGTGGAAGATGTTTTGCATTGATACTGTGGGGAGAATTCCCTGAAGTGAAATTAGCACTATCTCAGTTTACTATATTATTATCCTTGGTGTGTGTCTGTCTGCTTAGTTTTGCTTTGTTTATTTGGGGGTTTTATTTGTTTGTTTTATTTTTGTTTTTGTTTTTGAGACACGGTTTCTCTGTGTAGCCTTGGCTGTCCTGGACTGGCTTTTTTTTTTTTTTTTTTTTTTTTTTTTAAAGACAGGGTCTCATTTTTCCATGCTGGCCTTGAATCTGATATGAAGCATAGGATGACCTTGAACTTCTGGTCTTCTGAATGGTGGGATTTCAGGTGTTCACCACCATGCCCAGTGTTTGTATTTCAGGGATCAAACCCAGGGCTTCCTGCCTGCTAAGAAAGTACTGTGCCAGCTAAGCATAAGGAGTTTAGGAGGTGGGCCTGCATAATATGTCAGTAAGCATGACTGCCATGTGGTCCTGCTTTGATGGATTGAGTCTCTGAAATCATAAGCTAAAACAAACCATTTCTCCCTATGGAGATTCATTGTCTCTATTTTTTATTATATATTTTAATGAGGTTCCTTATACCTTTACCTCCCTTCCACTGTCCTCAAACACTAGGTAAGAGAGAAAGTAGGTTAAAGGAGAAAGGGAGCATAGACCTGTTTAGACTGCTTCCGGCTGGTTAGGGATCATTGGGTTCTTTGGGGCAGTACCAATCTCAGTTATTGGGATATCCAGCAGTCCAGCAAACCAGTAGGCAGCAAACGCAGCACTGGGACGAAACAGCAGCCTTCTTCCTCTTCTGACCATCTCCTTGAAGTGTTCTCAGTCTCTCTGTCTCTCTCTGTCTCTCTGTCTCTCTCTGTCTCTCTGTCTCTCTCTGTCTGTCTCTCTGTCTCTCTGTCTCTCCCCCCTCCCCTCTTTCTCTTTAGGCTCTGATATTTATACCCTCTCAGAGTCCTTGGAATTAAACTATCTACAGCTGACAAAGACCACACTCCTCTCTGAGCCCCATGAGGCAATTATCAGCTGTGGACAAACTCAAAGCAACCCCATATCCCACCCTTGGGATTAGGAACAAAAACATAACATAACTCAGTTTTTAAAGACTCTAAAACTTCTACTACAGAAGTTTGAATGAGAATGGCCCCCATAGGCTCATATATTTGGATGCCTGGTGGAACTGTTTGGAAAGGTTTAGGAGGTATGGCATTGTTAGAGGAGATCTGTCACTGGGGTGAGCTTTGAGGTTTCAAAGTGCCTGCAGCCTGTTAGTGGTACACACCTTTAATCCCCACACTATGGAGGCAGAGGCAAGTCTCTGTGAATTCAATGCCAGCCTGCTCTACAGAACTATCTCCAGGCCAGCCAGGGGTGCATACATACATACACTTTCTCTCTCTCTCTCTCTCTCTCTCTCTCTCTCTCTCTCTCTCTCTCTCATACACACACACACACATACATGCCAACAACAACAACAAGAAGAAAACAAAACAAAAATAATACCCTGTCTCCAAAAACAAACAAAACAAAAAATAAAACCAGGCCATACCTTTACCTTTACCACCTGGTCTCTTTCTCCACCAAGTGCTTGTAGATAGTGGCTCCATCTACTGCTCCAGCACTATGCCTGCCTTCCTGCCTTCCTGCCTTCCTGCCTGCCTGCCTGCCTCCCTCCCTCCCTGTCTCCCTGCCTTCCTGCTTTCCTGCCTGCCTGCCTCCTGCCTGCAGCCACATGCTTCCTCCTATGTTTGTATTAGCCAGTGTTCTATTGCTGTGAACAGATACAGTGACCACAGCAGCTCCTATAAAAGAAAGCATTTAGTTGGGGCTTGCTTACAGTTGCAGAAGTTTAGTCCATTGTCACGGTGGGTACACGGTGGCACACAGAGAGACATGGTGCCGGAGCAGTAGCTGAGAATTCTACATCTGGGACCACAGGCAGCAGGAAGACAGACTGGGCTTAGAATGGGCTTCCTGAAACCTCGAAGTTTTAGGAACAAAAACATAACATAACTCCCACCCTCCACCCCTGTGACACACTTCCTCCAGCAAGGCCACACCTCCTAGTCCTTTCTAATAGTGGCTCTTCCTATTGGCTAAGCATTCAAATACATGAGCCTATCAGATCTATTCTTACTCAGACCACAGCAATGATCACAGACTCTAACCCTCTGGAACCATAAGCCCCAAGTTAAACACTTCCTTTCCTAAGTTGCCTTGGTCATGGTATTTTGTCACAGCAACAAAAAAAGTACCTAAGACACCTTCCCTTAAATTGTTCTGTCAAGTACTGTGGTCACAGCAGCAACAACAACAACAAAACAACTAGGACACGTTCATGAGCCTGCCACCAGAGGTCGATCACTCTTAAAGTCCTGCCATGCATAGCATACTTTAAATCCATGGTAATAGTCTGCCTGTTCTTATTTTTTCCTTCTTTGAAATCTTCAGCAGTGAAATTTTAATTCCAGTTATTTTATATTTATGTAAAAAGACTTACTACTTTCAGAGGAAAAAAAAAGTTACCTTCTCCCAACCATTAAGCAAATATCTATAGTGTTTCTGTTTGCTCAACATTGCAGCACATGGATATTCATACAGTTGTGAAAGCTACTTTTATGGCAATTTGTCACAAGCTGGAGTCTTTTTGGGAAAGGGAGCCTCAGTTGAGATCGTGCCCACACCAGACTGGCCTATAGGCATTTTCTTGATGTGCGGTGCCACTTCTGGGCTGGGGTCCTGTGTGCTATCATAAAGCAGCTGAGCAAAGCCAGGAAGCAGCATTCCTCCACAGCTGTGTTTCAGCCTCTGCCTCCAGGTTCCTACCTTGAGTTTGTGTCCTTTCTTTCCTTAGCGATCCAGTTTGTCAACTGAGAGTGGTAAAGTGAGATAACTCTCCCCCGTGAACCCCAAGTTGTCTGTGGTCATGGTGTTTTATCACAGCAAGAGAGAGACCCTAAGACAGTAGCATATTTTTGTAGCATTTAATTGGCAAATCATATTTCTGTAGGTTAGAGATACAAATCTATACTAAGCCAAGAATATTCTCCTGGATCTGGTGAAACAGTTCAGCAAGTAAAGGCATTGGCTCTGGAGCCTGATGACCTGAGTTTGACCCCAGGGATCCACTTGGTGGAAGGAGAGTACTGACTCCTAAAGGTTGTACACACACACACACACACACACACACACACACACACACACACACACCATAATAAAAATGAATAAATACATTTTTAAATTAATATTTTTCCTTGAAACAAGCATACTTCCCCTCCCAACCCCCCAAGACAGCTTTCTCTGTCCTGGACTCACTTTGGAGACCTGGCTGGGCTCGAACTCACAGATACCTACCTGCCTCTGCCTTCCCAAGTGCTGGGATTAAAGGTGTGTGCCACCATGTGTGGCTAACAAGTGTACTTTTGTTTTTGTTTTTGTTTTTGTTTTTTTGAGACAGGGTTTCTTTGTGTAGCCTTGTTTGTCCTGGACTTGCTCTGTAGACCAGGCTGGCCTCGAACTCACAGCGATCTGCCTGCCTCTGCCTTCCAAGTGCTGGGATTAAAGGCATGTGCCATCACGCCCGGCACAAGTGTGCTTCTTGATAGCTCTTAGAAATATTTTTACTACCTTACAGCTTTGAAGACGAATTATGTTCCTGCCTGATCTCCTCCCATGTTTCTTACAGTTCTCCTCCTGTGTTTAGGCTCTAGTGAACTTGGGTAGTGTAGTGGTCAGAGCTCCCCCAAAGAATAGATCTTATGAAATGAGTCTATATTCTCTTCCAGGGCACACTAGTCAACTTTAGGCTATTGATGCCCGGCCGGTCAACTTTATCACTGAGTTCACTGTTGTCCCTGACTATGTCCTGAGATGCTAGAAGTAGGTTAATCTGTGCAGGCATTTCCTGAGACACTTAAGTGAGGAAGGAAGACCCGCCCAGGATGCGGATGGTACAGTCTGGGAGCTCAAAGTAAACCGAGAGGAGGAAAAGGCTAGGAGAGCTGGCTGAATGTTAGAGCCTCGGCTCTCTGCCCCATCTGTGGACATGCGAGCCCCAGCTGCCGCTCCCACCACCATAAACTTCCCGCGTGGAGTGTCCTATAATATTATGACCCAGAGTAGGCCCTTCCTTCTTTGCATCGATTTTAGCACTTTGTCACAGCCCACAAGAAACGTGATAACACAGCTCCTCTCCTGTCTGCCACTGGGAACTACTAAGCTGTATTTTTATCTCTGTCGACTGGTTATTCCGGACGTTGAAATAAGTAGGAGCACACAGCATAGCAATCTTGTCTTCGGCCTTTTAAACTTAGTACAATGCCTTCAAGCTTCGTGCATGAGGTAACACGTACCCACTCCTCAATCTTTAATGGCTGAATGATACTTCATATGCTACATTTTGTTTATCTACCCAACAATTGGTGAGCGTTTAATTTTATCTACTTTTAAGGTATTAAGAAAAAAATCTACCTAGAGCATTTATGTACAAGATTGTGAGGGGCTATTATTACAATTGGCTGTATTTCTCAGGTCGTCACCAAGAACGGTAACTGCTATGTTAAGTGGTAACTCTAAATTAACATTCTGAGGAACTCTCAAACTGTTCTCCAAATCGGATATGCACCACTTTTGCCATTTTACAGGCCCCAGGCATATGTGGGGTATTCCCATCAATACATTTACATTATGAGTTTTTTAAAATTAGTGATCAGAGTAGCTGTCATATAATTTTTTTATTTCTATTTTCCTAGGAACAAATTATGATAAGCATCTGTGCTTGCTTGCTTGCTTTCCCCCTTCCTCCCTCCTCTTTTGTCTCTTTGTCTTTGTGTCTCTTTCTCTCCTCTCCTGACCAGGTCTTACTATATATAGCCCAGGCTGGCCTTGAACTCACAATCCTCTTGCCTCAGCCCTCTGGGTGCTGGGATTATAGGTATGTGCTATCATGCCTGTGTCCTTTTATGTCTTTGCCTTCCTTTGAGAATTTGATGAATGGTATTCTATAAAAAGTAATAGTCAAAGGCCTAAATGGCCTTTAATTTTTAATTCCTCTTTTGTTTATGTATTGCATCTACGAGTGGGTGTATGAAAAGCATGGAGCATGTGTGGAATCAGAGCACAACTTTTGGGAGTTGATTTTCTCACCCCACCATACAGGTCCTGGACATAAAACTCAGGCTTTGTATGTTGGCTCCTGAGCATCAGCTTTTAAAATCAAACTAATTTATAGTTTGTATCATGTGTTTTTGTGAGTGGATGTGCGCATGTGAATGCAGGGACCCTTGTAGGCCAGAAGAGGTGTCAGATCCTCCAGAAATGGAGCTATAGGCAGTTGTGAGCCGTTTGACATGAGTTCTGGGAACCGAACTCCAGGCCTTTGCAAGGACAGACAACTAGCACTCTTAAGCACAGAGCCATCTCTCCAGCCCTGAAAATGTCAATTTTTAAATTGGATTAAAAAAAAATTGATAGGCCAAGCTTTTTATAGATTTTTCTATTCTCTCTCTCTCTCTCTCTCTCTCTCTCTCTCTCTCTCTCTCTCTCTCTCTCTCTCGTGTGTGTGTGTGTGTGTGTGTGTGTGTGTGTGTGTGTGTGTGTTCATATGTATGTATATTTTGGTGAAGGCCAAAGGTCCGTACTGTATGTCTTCCTCAACTCTTCTTTACTTTGAGCTGTCAGTACCTTTCACAGAACTAGCCAGTTGTGGAGCCCCAAGGATGCTCCGTCTTCTCAGTGCTGGGATTGTAGGCTGGCACCTCCATGTCCAGCTTTTTACGTAGGTGTTAGAACTCCCACTCATGTTGCCAGCACTTTGATAACTGAGCTATGCTCCCTTCAGTCTCATATTCTGATTTTCTTTATCAAATATGTGATTTGAAAATATTTTATCTTATCTTTTAACTTTTTTGCCATAGATAAGCCTTAATTTTTACTACTTAAAAAAAAAAGCTAACTGCATAATTTTTATGAAGCCTTATGACCCTGCACTTATGCCTTCAACACTTTCACAGTCTTCTGCTCTTCAGCAAGAAATGCATGGGTGGCCCTGTCGTCAACACATTTGGTGCCTGTGGAACCCCTACAGACTTGGCTAATGTGAGGAGGTTTTGTTTGTTTGTTTGTTTGTTTGTTTGTTTGTTTCTCCCTTTTATAAAGTCTCATAAGGACTTTGGGTCTCACAGCATGAACCCCTTGAAGTCTGCCTGGGTAATATGCCACATTTTGGTGATTTCTCAACCTTCTTGGTAAAAAGATAAATAATGCCATTACCAGAGGTTCTAGTTTTGTTGGAGGTCATGTGCGGGAAAGCCTGCAACAGTATACCAAATGCTGAGCCATTCAGAATGCTTCCAAACACTGTCCCTGGAAGAGGAAAAACTGACTGCGTTTTTTAAATTTTAATTTTTATTTTATGTGTGTAGGTGTTTTGCCTGCATGTGTATTTGTGTAACACATGTGTACCTGGTGCTGGAGGAAGAGGGCATCAGACGCCCTGAAGCTGAACTTATAGACAGTTGGGAGCCTCCTTGTGGGTGCTGGGAATTGAGCCCAGGTCCACTGCAAGAACAAATGTTCTGTTATAACCAGAGTGAAGGGGGGACTCTGGCCAGTGTGGCCAGCATGGCTCTGGCAGGCCCCACTCTTCTCCCTCATTCCCTCTACTTTGCTAAGAATAAAATAAAATAAAATAAAACCTTAGATTACATTCCTAAAGCTAGCCACCAAGTTCTATTCCCTTATTTGGCCACTTCTTTCTTCTGGGGCTCACTACCAAGGTCCAGCTAACAAAGTATTAAAGTCCAGCAATCAAAAGCCCCCTTGGGTTGCCTAATTAACCTGCCCAATTAAAATCAAACACCTCATCCTAACATGGGGTTTCCCCTTTGCCTTTATAAACTGCCTTTTCCTCATGTGCCACATCTGTCATCTGTCTCCTCTCTATCCAGAGGCAGTACAAACACACCCTTCCCCCCCCAGCCCCCCACCCCCCCCAGCCCCCACCCCACCCCCTTGGTCCCCTCCCCTTCTCTCTCATCCCCTATCTCTTGCCTTTGTTTCTTATCCCTGCCCTCTCTCCCTCTGGGGCAAATAAATCTCCTTTGCTGAGAACTTGGTCTTGGGGGGGTCCTGAGCCGGCACTTTTCCTTATACCGAGCAATCTCTCCAGCTCTAAAGACACAAGGATGTGATCCTGTATTTCTTTTTGTTGATTTTTACTTATTTACTTATTTATTTATTTTGAGACAAGGTCTCACTAAGTAGCCCTAGCTGGCCTGAAACTTGCTATGTAGAAAGAGCTTAGCCTCTAATCTCTCTACCTCTGCCTCCCAAGTGTTGGAATTAAAGGCACATACCACCATGTCTAGAAATACCGTGTTATCGTTGACGTGTTTTAAAACTTTACTTCTTACATATAGTTTTAAAAACAATTTAGCTTAGCCAGGCGTGGTGGCGTACACCTTTAATCCCAGCACTCAGGAGGCAGAGGCAGGTGGATCTCTGTGAGTTTGAGGCCAGATTGGTCTACAAAATGAGTCCAGGACAGCCGAGACTACACAGAGAAACTCTGTCTTGAAAAAAAAACCAAAACAACAACAACAACAATAATAATTTAGCTTTATTTTTTGAGATTATATTGTAGTCACATAATTTCCCCCTTTTTCTTTCCTCCTTCCTAATTCTCCCAGGTAAACATCCCTTGCTCGCTTTCAAATTCATGGTCTCTTTTTCTTTAATTATTGTTACGTGTGTATGTGTGTGTGTGTGTGTGTGTGTGTGTGTGTGTGTTCCTAAATACATAAATACAATGTGCTCGGTCTGTATAATGTTACTGACCATTTGGTACTGGTTAACCAATTGGTATGGTCTTCTCCCATGGCCCGTATTCCTTAGCTGTCTGTCATTCTTTGTCTTGGCTTGAGGCCTCGTGAGCTTCCCCTGTCTATGTTAGCATGCCCGCTGGTGTCGTCCTTGGCCAGGTCAGGCAGTCACGTTCGTGAGACTTTCTGCGTTTAGCTTCTGACATTGCCAGGAGACCCAGTCTCACAGCAAACTCCCTGGTCCTCTGGCTCTTACCACCTTCCCATCATGCAATGTTCCCTGAGCCTCATGTGCAGGAGTTGTGCTGGAGATGCTATCAGATGGAACTGGCTTCTACAACTCCACATTTTGGCCACATGTGGTTTTCTGTAATGGTCTCCATCTGTTGTAAGGAGACGTTCCTCCCTGAGGGATGAGAAGTAGCCTTCCCTTTGGGCATAACGATAAATGTGTAGAATGCAGTTAGGGGTTGGAGTGGTTTAGTAAAGTGTCGATTGTAGGCTTTCCTCCAAAATCCCATGAAACCACTAGCCAGAGCTGGATCTGACCTTCAAGCCTCCTCCCTGAGCACCTGACATCTAATTCTCATGGTACCAGAAGGCGCCCATACAAACTTCCAAAGGAGAAAAGCAAACAGAAGCCCAACCCAGCTGTGACACCTGTGGACCACAACAATGACCAGCATGGCGCAAGGTTCCAACAGTGGCACGCATAGCTTCATGGCCGCATACAGCTCTAATTGGATTTAAGGCCCTGTGGTGGTTTGAATCAAACCAGCCCTCATAAACCCATGGGGAGTGGGCATTGTTAGGAGGTGTGGCCTTCTTGGGTTGGTGTGGCTTTGTTGGAGGAGGTGTGTCACTGGGGGTGGACTTTAATATCTCAGAAGCTTTAAGCCAGGCCCAGAGGCTCACTTTCCCTTTCTGTTGACTGCCCATCAGATGTAGAACTCTCTTCCCCAGCATCATGTCTGCCTGCGTGCTGCCGTGCTTCCCACCATGACGATGTGGACTAAACCTCTGACCCTGTAAGCCAGCCCCAACCAAATGTTGTCTTTTATAAGAGTTGCCGTGGTCCTGGTGTCTCTTCACAGCAATAAAGCCCTAAAGCAGGCCTCTTGATAAGAGGAAAGTTATGCCTGCCACTGGAAATCTTACATGGAATTTTATAATACATGTTGAGTTGATATTTGTAGATGATATGAGATAGGGGGTCAAATTTATTCTTTTGTACATGGATGTTTAGTCATAAAAAAAACAATTTCTTCCCCATTGGGTTAGCTGTATCTTGACTGTGGGATGTCATAATTTTGCCTTGCTTTGTGGAAAACTGGATAGGTCTTTGTTACATTAACTTCCCCCGGGGAGATTTGAACCGGCAGTTTCTCAGCCTAGATAAGGCATTAATGACAGACTAATAGAGTGATTGGACCCAAGCACAGCTTAAAGAGCCAGTCAGCTTATTGTGCTTGCTTACAGGAGCATCGGCAAGAGGTGACTTACAGGCATCCCCAGGGAACTGCATCACCAGGAAGACTTACTCTGGTATGCATGACAACTTCCCCACAGCTGTGCTGCTGGAGCCTTTTTCCCCATCTGACTCCTATGCGTGATAGAACCTCCATGTACAACTGTGGCAGAATTTCATACCACTGGGGGCGCATAGGCCTAAGCGGCTGGAAGCTCAGGTGAGAGTCTAGGGACCCATCTTCTTCCTAAGACAGAATGGTGACAGGCCCAATGTGAGGGTAGCCTGTGGGTGCTCATGCTGCTCTGATCAAAATGGCAACAAATGGGGCTGGAGAGATGGCTCAGAGGTTAGAGCACTGGCTGCTCTTCAATTCTCAGCAACCACATGCCAGCTCACAACCATCTATAATGAGATCTGGTGCCCTCTTCTGGCCTGCAGGAGTACATGCAGGCAGAACACTGTATACTAAATAAATAAATAAATGAAAAAAAAAAATTTTTTTTTTTTAAGTCAGGGTTTCTCTGTAGCCCTGGCTGCCCTGGACTCGCTTTGTAGACCAGGCTGGCCTCGAACTCACAGAGATCCATCTGCCTCTGCCTCCCTAGTGCTGGGATTAAAGGTGTGTGCCATCACGCCCAGCAACCTTTTTTTTTTTCTTTTAATGGCAACAAATGGCTGCAAGCTTAGAGAACAGCTTCTACAATCATCTTCCTCTTTTATTAGAGGACAAAGAATGTATCTTGTCCATTAAAAATGGCAAAAAAATTATATATATATATATATATATATATATATATATGAAAAGCACTGCAATAGCTCCTGACAGTAGCCACCCTGGTCTTTCCCTCTTTGGTCTCCTCAGAGAATCATTTGGTGTGGTTCTTGCCTCGTAGCAGTTAGAAATAATGTTAGCTAAGTGTTGGTGTAAGCAAGCACCCCCGAGAGGGTGCGGATCTCCGAACTCTGATTGCATGGGAGATCCATAGCAGTTTTCAGGGATCCCCAAACTAAAGGTCTGGATAACGGCAGATTGACCCCAATAGTCATGCTGCTGTCAGGGAGGGACCTCCAAATTATTCCTCATTCCTGAAGGCCAAAGACTTCCACTTAAAGTGAGCCCAGACACCAAGAACAAACCTGGATTCTGAATTCCATCACCACACCTTAATGTTCGGCTATCCAATAGTCCACTTATTTTTAACTGCTTATGCAGAATGGCGTTTTAACTTGTAGATCTAACCTCGATTTCTTAAAATTGGATTTTGTTCTTATCTGCCTAAAAACAGAAAATACTTGTGCAGTAGCAGTCACCACTGAAGAGGTAAGGCAACAGAGTACGCATTTCTGCCTCGGGTGACCCTCCTCTCTCTCTTTCTTTTTCCTAGCATGCCGAACACTGAGAGCTCTCAGAAGCTCTCAGAAAGAGAGCCAGAGGCTGCAGATAAAGGCCAGCTCAGCCCACGCAGCCCTTGGCTAAGGGAGCGTTCCTGCCTGCTGTTTTGGTATCTCTTTGTGACATTCCAGAATCTGCCCCTCTGTGTGAAATCACATATGCACACCTACAGAACCTTAGATGTGTGTTACAGGTACACAACAGTGACTTTTGTTACATTGCTCTTTCCAGCTCTCGAGCAGTGTTTAGGGGTAGGCTTCAAACTCCAGCCTCTGACTTGAGGGCCAGCTCTCCCACCATGTGGCCAACTCACCTCTCAGAGAGTAACAGGGTATGGAACTCCTTAAGCATATTTTCTCCCTGCACTTCCAGGATGATGGCCTTTTCCTAGTACTTAATTAGCTGGAATACAGGGGGGCTTTATTCATTTAGATATGTAGTTATTTATTTTTTACAGAGCCAGAGATAAGCTTCATCCATGCTGGGGAAGTGTTCTACCCCCCACTCCAACCCTGAGTCCTATCTAATATCTAAAAGAAATTAGCCGGGTGTGGTGCCTCACGCCTTTATCCCAAGCACTTGGGAGGCAGAGGCAGGCGGATTGCTGTGAGTTCGAGGCCAGCCTGGTCTACAAAGAGAGTTCCAGGATAACCAGGGTTATTACAAAGAGAAACCATGTCTAGAAAATTTAAAAAAAAAGAAAAGAAAAGAAAGAAAGAAAGAAAGAAATTCGAGTTTATCATTTAGATCCGTATTGTGTTCTCAGTAAAACTGGAGTGAAAGTACAGTGCTCTCCCTGATCTGCATATGCATCGCTTCCCTCCTGAGCCCCCACCGCCGCCCCCACCATCCAGTGGTACATTTGTTACTCTGATAAACTTAACCTTGACACAAGGCGCATTTTTATCGCCCTCAAAGTCTATAGTGTACTTGGAGGCTCATCCTTGCTGTTGCACGCTATATGCTTTGGGACTAGTTTCAATGCGTCATGTATCACAGAGTAGTTTCGTTGCCACAAAAAAAAAAAAAGAAAGAAAGAAAGAAAGAAAAGAAAAGAAAAATTAAAACCTGTTCCTTAGTGAAGTACTTTTTTACTTTAAATTTTTTAAATTTATTTTATTTTAATTATTTATTTTTAGTTTTTCCAGACAGGGTTTCTATCTGTAGCCTTTGCTGTCCTGGACTTGCTTTTTAGACCAGGATGGTCTCTGCCTCCCGAGTACTGGGATTAAAGGCATGCGAGGGCACCATCGCCCGTGAGGTCATTTTTAAGGGGTGATGAAAGGTGGTCAGGGCCTGGCACACTACCATAATTTCACCTAGGAGGCAGAAGTAGCATCAACAGGAGTTCAAAGCCAATTTAAGCCACGAGTCAGGGATCGGGGGTGGCAGGGGGGAATGGGGGGGGAGGGAGGGAAGAAGAGACGGAGAGACAGAGACAGACAGAGATCTACTCTAGGTGACGTGCCACAAGCGAAGTTAAGCCTCTCCTGGCTTGCACGTCTCTCCAAGATTAGCCTAGGAACTGGTTCCTCCCCCTTTTGTTTAAGTGTCAAGCGAATGGGTTTCCTGTTGACTCCGGAATATTGTGAAAGGGCAGGAAGAGGCCAAGCCTCCTTGTCTCTCTCTCTCTTTCTCTCCTCCCCAACCCCTTTATTTATTTTGTGCACGTCTGTTTGGGTTCTGGGGGTGTTTCCAGTTTGTGCGGCTGGAGGGCGGCCTCAGCAGTCCGAAACCCCTCCCCGAGGAGGCGAGGCCGGCCGGGAGCCCGCCCGATCCCAGGCTAGACCTCCGTGGGGCGGGGAAGGGGACGGAGAGAGCGAGCCGAGGAGCTGCAGGCCGCCGGTGCGCGCCCAGGAGGCGGGGAGCTCGGCCCAGCCCGCGCCCCAGCTCCGCGCGCCGCAGGTGGAGCCCCGCTTCCCCACCGAGCGCGCTGGCGAGGGACATCCGCTGCCCGCCGTCCCCGGGCTGCGCGGAGGCGCCTCGCCCATGGCTGAGGGCCGGCGGCGGGAGGACGAGGAGGAAGAGCTGCGAGAGCGCCGCGAGCTTGGGGGCCCACGCCGCGCCCGGGGCCGCGCGCTCCCGGGCCACTCGGCTGCAGGTGAGACGCGTGGGGCTCGGGGACCAGGGCCCGGCGAGGGCGGGGAGCACCCGGCCCTCCGCGCCCACTCATGCCCTGCGGCGCACGGCAGCAGTTCTCTCTGCAGCCCGGAGAAGACTGGCACCTTTAACTCGTGGAGGCGAGAGGGCGGGACAAGTGGCCTTTTCCATCCTTAGTCTCCTTTTTTGGGCTGAGCCCGAGAGAATTCAGATTGGTGACTTTACCTGTTAGTGGCCCTGGAGCTGAAACTCCAGAATTTCCGTGCAAACTAAATCCAAGACTTGGAACTTGTGGCTGGGTGATTACTTATCTATGGATGAGTCAGAGGCCGTGGAGAACTCCTAAGGTCTGGTTCTCTAGGTGGACAATGACCCCTCCCTACAGTTTCGCCTGCGCCACCTCAACCTGGTCAGACCACGTGCCCATACTGAATCAAGTCCTGTCTAGGCAGCGGGTGAACTTCGGACCTCTGGTCCCTTCACACCCCCGCGGCACTGATTTTCTGCTTGAGAGTTAATTTGTTGAAACTACCCTCCTCGAAGTAAAGGGGAGTGTCTAATGTAGTATTGAAGAAGGGAATTCTTTTGGACTGGGGGTCATTTGGGGGCCTATAGTTACCTTTATGATCTAATTTTGGGGGCACACAAATGTAGCACGGATCCATTAGCTTGGCCCATAAGTGTAAAGATTAAATGTAGATCTACACTCCTTCCTTTTTCCTGGGGTGGCGTTTCAGTCTGACATAATGGAGAGGAAATTGTTGGGCCTTTGGTTTCAGCCGGTTGACCACAGTTATCTGAAACTGGGGGGGTGGGTGGGCAGTGGGGGGGGGGGGAGAATTAACCGAGAGGATAAAGAGGTGAAGACGAAATTGGGAAGATTCAAGTGCCATCCACTCACCAGGCTGGAGTCTTCTTAAAAAGTGAATCCAGAGAAGTTGTTCTGTGTGACCACCAGGAGAAAGTTGGGTCTGTGGAAACCGAGGGCAGAAAGTGAGAGAGAAGGGAAGAAAGGGAAGAAAGAAAGTTAGTTAGTTAGTTGATCACAACAGGAGCCTTAAAAATAGCTTCTGATGTCCGATACTTGACCTTTTTATTTTGCTGTAGACTCTAGACTGTCAGTCACCATGAACGCCAATTGGTAATAATTGGTAGTTTTGTTTAGTGGAGCCCTTAGTGAAGTAACACATCATTAATTGTTGAGTAAATAATTCAGGAATACCATGAAAGAAGTTTGCAAAGTTGTGCCTCTGTTGTTGCTTAACAGATTTTTTAAAGTGGGATCTTTTGGACGCCTGGTTCCTTTTAGCAAAAAGCCTCCCTCTTACAAAGGTCTGCACCTCGAAGAGCTGGATTGGAATTTAAACTAGATATGGCCCAGATATATGTCCAACATTTCCTCGGTGTGTTTTTTTCCCCCCACGGCCAGCACAAATGGCACTTTTGTAACTTTTTACTAGTTCCATATTTTCCAGAGGCTGCAGGGCCTGGTCTAGGTTGTACGGTAATAGTTTGGCAAGGCATGGAAGTGTGTAGTGTCTGCAGGCAGAAATAGGTGTCTTCAGCTTTCTTATCTTTAATATGGCCTTCCTTCCTGAAGAGGTGAGGGTTCAGCAATTCCGTGAAGTGTGTAAGAGGGTGAGACTTGTAATTTTAGGTTTCCTTGTCTTGGGGACAAACTATTTACTAGTTGACTTGCTTTATAGGTGGTGCTTCTCTCCCACCGAATTTATTAAGATGTTTTCCTAACACTTCTCACATTCCTTACCAAGCTTGGGCATTAACTGCGGTGCTTGTCTGGCGTCCGTCCCTCGGCTCCTGCCTAGAGTAGATCTTTTTGTCTTGTCCTTGGTGTTTCCTCCTCCGTCGTCCTCCGTCCGTCACGTTCAAGTTTTTCCTCCTAAAGGTTTTCTTTCTCTTTATTCTCATATGGCCTGACGCATGCCATAGCCCTGGGGCTGTAGACTTGTAACAGGCAGTGAACTTTCTCACCCTGCTAAGTTATGTATGGTTGCATAAGTCTATGTACACATACAATACATTATAAAGTGAAGACGCGTCTAACTTATGCCTGAGTAAGAAAAGACTGTATCAGTTGCTTAGAATCGTGTTTCTATGCCCTCCACCCCGGACCTGCTTCTCTCTGTGTAGTTAACCATTAAAAACTTTTTCCGTGTGCGTGCGTGTGTGTGTGTGTGTGTGTGTGTGCGTGTGTGTGTGTGTGTGTGTGTGTGTGTGTTCCTAGAGACTGAACTCAGGCCACTGTGTATACTAGGCAAGTGCTCTACCATTTGGTATGTAAAAAAATGTTTTTTTGAGGCCGTTTCCTGTCCCGTCTTTACAATTTTCACACACACGCACACATACACACACACACGCACACACACACACACACACACTTGTATGCAATATTGTTGATATTTGTACCTTGTCATAGGTAATATCATCTGAAATGCATTCTTTTTTCCATGCTTTGTAGCCCAGTCTGGCCTTAAATGAATGATCCCTCTGCCTCGGCCTCTTAAGTGCTGGACTTACAGGTATATTGGCACCAGATCATGTCTTTTAAAAACACCATGCTTTTTGTTTTCTTTTGTTTCTTAGCTGATAGGTGTAGGGCATCCATAGAAAATAAAAGTGATTTTAGTAATGGTTTCATCTTACATGTAGGAGGAGGCTAATTGATTTGGGTCTTACCTTCTTCATAAAATCTACCTCTTAAGTTTTCTCAGGACTTGTTTGTTTCTGGGGGCAAGGGGGCATGCTAGAGATTGAACCAGCATCTCACCTAGGCTACACAAGAGCTCTTTCTAACCCTATTTTTTTCCTTTGGTTTTTCGAGACAGGGTTTCTCTGTGTAGCCTTGGCTGTCCTGGACTCCCTTTGTAGACCAGGTTGGCCTCGAACTTATAGAGATCCACCTGCCTCTGCCTCCCTGAGTGCTGGGATTACAGGTGTGTGCCACTGTGCCTGGCTCCTTTTTTTTTTTTTTTTAAATTTAAGGTATTTTTAAAGTTCCAAGATATTACCAAGGAGTATTTCTTCATATTTTGATCACTTTAAAAATTCTATTTCTCCCCCCTCCTACACCCATTACTTCTTTGTGTTCCCAGTACTCTCTCAGTGATTAAGAGAGTCACATAGAAAAAGTTATCACACCAGAGGTGTGGGAGGGGGAAATTAAAAGAAAGAGAGAACAAAAGGCAAGAAAAAGCCAGTTGAAAATTCCCAGACATGGAGAGGCAGCCTAGTTGACATTAGTTTATGATCAGCCAGGGGAACAGGTTTGTTGTCACTGCCCGAGTTCCATGCACAGATGCAAGTGGACACTGTGGTGTTGCGACCCTGGTACCATGTGAGGTATTCATTGTTGATGGTATGATAAAAAAAATCCTTAGTTGCCTCACTTGACGGTTAAGATGTAAAAGCCAGACACGTTTTTAGTTCCTGGCTCATCTTACTGACCCATTACATGTCAGTCTCAAGCAAGGCAGACAAGATGTGAGTATGTGAATCAAGCGCTTCTCAAATTTTTTTCTTTGTGACCCAGATTTGCCTTACAGGGGTTGTGTACAAACAAACACAGGTTGCTGACAGCCCTCTCGTGATCAACATTGGTTTTGGGATAAGGTCTGAAAGTAGTCTTTCTTTTTTTTAAAAAAAAAAATACAATTTGTTTGTTTTTGTTATGTGTGCCAGAGGACAGCTTGCTGCAGCCTTCCCTCCTTCTATCATGTGGGTCTCAGAGATGAAACTCAGGTCAGTGGTCACCTTTGTCCACTGAGCCACCTCACAGGCCCAGATCTGAGAATAGCTTTAACTTGCTCCCAGACATATTAATGCTTCTGGTTCCTTCAGAAGGGTCCTTTTGAACGGACCAAAACAATGAGATAAACACGGAAAGATCCACAGAGTAGCCCCATGAGCTTATTTTTTTCATTCTGCGTCTCCTGGCAGCTTAATGGATCTCATGGCTGGCAGACGTATGTGGCCCAGCCTAGATAGTCAACGTCACGCTCCATTGGCCAACAATTCTTCATCCATCCGCACAGCTAAGTCTGGTGTGTTGGCTCATCGCTGCGTTCCTCTGGTTAGTCCTGGTAAAGTGGATAACCTGGAAGCCCGGGGAAGTAAGTGAAAGCTAGAGTGAGTGAACAAATCTTTCCAGGTTTCCTGAGACCGCCTTCGCTTTTTAAAACGGAAAGCTCCCTATCCGGGAACCCCCAAAGTGTCCGGTGCATCCGGACATGCAGTCATCCTCAGCTAAGACTGTACAACTTCTTTTGACCTTGGAGGGAAGAAATGGGAGGATACAGCTGGCTGATAAAGCCACGCTTACATCAGGGTGAGCATCGTGGTTTTCAGTCATTGTTTATAAGCTCAATAATTGTACAGGTCACTATGAGTTTTTAATCCCCGTTGTATAGAAATGGGTCTTCCTCGGTATTTTTTTCACTTAAAATCCTTTTTGGACCAGAAAATTTTTATCTATCTCTGAATGTATAGGCTTATCAAAATATTAACTGATAAGAAATCATAAAGAATTTTTATTTTAAAACAATTCTTTGACATACATGTAAATTTCCCGCTCATTAAAGAGAAAAGCAAATTCAGGTGGGTGTGTTTTTTAAAGTTTTAAATCTTGGCTGAAATGTTAGCAGTGCACTGCTGGGCATTCCAGCGTCATCAGTGTTGTTCAGGGTTGGTGGGTGTCATGATTTTAAAGTCCTCCATGCTGAGCGCAGTGCTCACAGAGGCCACAGTTCAGGATGGCTGAAGTCAGGTTTAGAGCTGACTCAGACTGCTGGAAATTCTGTCCTGGTCCCAAGACAAAATTCGTTTAATGTTTTGTTTGTTTTGTTGGTTGGTGTTTTGTTTTGTTTTGTTTTGTTTTGTTTGAGACAGGGTTTCTCTGTGTAGCCTTGACTGTCCTGGACTGTCTTTGTAGACCAGGCTGGCCTTGAACTCACAGAAATCTGCCTGCCTCTGCCTCCCAAGTGCTGGGATTAAAGGTGTGTGCCACCATGTCCAGCTTAATTATTTTTTTAAATGAAACTGATCCCACTATCTCAAATAGCAATTTTAAAGGTCAAACATTCTAACACAATGCAATTCAAATGTTTACTAATTTGATACATGCCAAAGAATGGTGCTAAGGAAATTAAATCAAGTCTTTATTTTCCTTAATTAATCTGTTATGTTATTTCTATAAAAGCAGAAACTTCTTCTATACAGTTAAAAAAAAAAAAACACTTCAATTTATAACATAGAGTAGTCTCAGATCAGAGCCAAGGTGTTTCCTGACATGTTTGCAGCGGTGATAGGTGTGACATATGTGTGTGCAGATGTGATGGGTGTGTGCAGGTGTGGTGGGTCTGGTGATATGTATGCAGGTGTGATGATGTGAGTGTGTGTGCAGGTGTGATGGGTGTGGTATAGACAGAATCTGTTCCTGCTCAGAACCATGGTCACAGTGTAGCCCAGTGCTGCACCATGGGCAAGAACTGTCAGCAGCACTTGACTCTGCTGCACCTTTGATTTTGAGCGTATTTCTGGCTCTTGCACATTCAGAAACATCTGACCATTTCCAGACCTTTTTTTTTTTTTTTTCTTATTGCAACTATACTGTATTCAGTTATGTGACTCCATATGCAGGCTGGCAGTCCACAGTTTAGGAGCTGTGGTAAATCCGTTATGGTTTTTGTCCATTCTTTTTATTGATGGTTGGAGTTTTTTGCCTTTTTTTTTTTTTTTTTTTTTTAGCCAAGGTATCTAAACATTTGTGAGTTATATGCATTGCAAAAGTTTTCTACTCTGAAGCTATATCTACTTACTTATTATTTTCGTTGTGGTCTCTTTGATGTTAATATCTCTCCATATGATGGTGTGGAATTTTCCTAATTGTATGTACTTCCTCTTCCTGGCTAATAAATGCTATCCCTACAATAAATCATGAGAGCATTTTTCTCTGTGGTGTTTTATTATAATGCTCCTAGAACATAGCCAGACATGTTGTAAATATTTAGTTATTAGTGTTTACTTTATGTCTGCTTTTTGCTATTGCTAAAGTATCTGATGCTTTGTTAAAACCATATCTTTGTTCCATTTGGGGATTAGTTGTGGGATTTATATCAGCAGAAGAGACAGCCATCAGATGATGATGATGATGATGGATGCTACTATTATTATTTCTGGATGGGTAGTTGTTTTGCCTGTAGGTAGGTGTGTGTACCACGTGCCTGGTACCCATAGAGGTCAGAAGAAGGTCTGGAGTTCCAGATGGTTGTGAGCCATTATGTGGGTGGTGGAAATAAACCCTAGATCCTCTGTCAGTCCCACAAGGGCTCTTAACTGCTGAGCCAACTCTCCTGCCCTGTCCAGACTGTTTCAACATGGCTCAACAGTAATGTTTGGTTTTCATTATTGTCACAAGTGAAAAGTTTGTTCGTGAGACCTTATTTCAACCAGTCAGAAGTCGACAATGTCCTTCCTCCTTCTTGCCTCAGGCTTGGAGCCCAAACCCAAGACCCTGAGTATGCGGGGGGAAATACCTGAGCTGCACCTCAGCACCACACTGTCTTGCCTTTCTTTTGCTTCCACCTCTTCTTCTTTTTTTAAAGATTTATTTATTTATTTATTATGTATACAATGCTCTGCCTGCATGTACTCCTTCAGGACAAAAGAGAGAGTAAGATCACATTATAGGTGATTGTGAGCCACCATGTGGTTGCTTGGGAATTGAACTCAGGACCTCTGGAAGAGCAGCTGCTGCTCTAAACCTCTGAGCCATCTCTCCAGCCCCCACCTCTTCTTTTTTAAAATTTATTTTTAATCTAAAAAGAGCTGTCAATTTTATTTTCACATTTCACAATACACATGAAAACTGCACTTTTACCCCACTCCTCCCTTTAATATGTATTATATATTAAATATATATACTTAAGTGTTTAATTACATGTGTAAGTGTCTGCCTTTGGGTGTGTATATGAGCACTGTGCACACACCTGGTGCCTGCAGAGGCCAGAGTGGATATCAGGCCTTCTAGGCCTGGAGTTACTGACTGTTATAAGCTACTATGTGGGTGTTGGGAACTGAACCTGGCTGCTTTGCGAGGGCATCAAGTCTCTCACAGATATTTAAACAAAAGTAGCAAAAGGCTGCCTTAAAACCAACACTGCTGACTGTATCATATTTACACCATGTCTAGCAGCGTTCTAGGAGTGTCAGTGATACACCATTACAGAGAACGTGCTGCCATGAGCGTTAGGGATAGCACAAAGGGCACAGAGGCTTGCTTTGTAGCCCACACTGGCTTCAGACTGGTGATTTTCCTGCATGAGTCTCCAAAGGGCTGGCTTCGCAGGTGTGCCAGCCCTGTAATCATGCCCGACTCATGCAACCCACTTCTGCCAGGGTGTGCCCTTGCATTCTTCTTTGTCTTCTCCTCTCTGAGCCTTGCACTTCGGTAACTTTATCAGCACATCACGTTCTGGGGAGAACATGCGCATTCCATTTCCATCCACAGTTTCAGCCTTGCAACTAATCCCGTCTCAGATAGCTTTGTTGGCCTTCAGCAGTTTACAGCATCTGTCTGGGCCTCTTGCTTTAGGATTTTAGTGTTGTGCGTAGAGAGCTAGGGCTGGGGTGGAACCCAGCCTTGGCACACGCTGAGCAGGTGCCCTGCCCTGGCCTAGACAACTCAAGTTTCCTTAGTTTTTACTTAATGCACTTATTGTGTTGTAGGATGCCACTTAACGTGCCATCTTGCATTTACTTGTCATCCCTCTTTAGGCGTCTTGTGGCTATGGCAGCTCTTTGGATTTTTCATATTTTTGATGCCTTTGATGGTTTTGAGGAATACCGATCAGATATTTTGTATAATGTGTCTCAATGGGCTTTGTCTGGTTTATTTTAAAGTTTGAGAAGCCACTTATTTACTTTGTTGTGTGAGGTAGTGCAGCCGCGGGTGTGCCACGGTAGGCTTGCTCTCACTCTTGCGCTTGAAGCAGAGGGCCGGGTCTCTCAGTTCTGCTGCTGTGCACCTGGGTAGTTTTCCTGCCTCTGCCTTCTGTCTTCCTTTAGTGTGCGCTAGCTCATCTGGCTTTCTCTGTGGGTCTGACCACCAAACTCAGGTCCTTTCCCACCAAGCCATCTCCCAGGCCCCTGTTGTTTTTCTGAAGATTAGACTGGGCACCAGGAAGACCCCAGGGATGAAGCACCATCTTTGTCCGGTATCAGGGATGTAGACTGTTCATCACTTATTCTGTGGTTGCTGACTTCCGTCCTGACTGTCAGGTTTCCACACTTTAGCTTTGCTCCCCATAACTTCTGTCCTGTATGAAGCGAAGGAAGTCTCCATGCAAGGCACCCCAACAGAAGAAGACCTCTGACAGACCTTTCTCAGCATAAAGCATCTCCATACATTAAAAAAAAAAAAATTCTTCTTCATGAAAGACCTTTTTGAATTTTTTTTCTTTTCTTTTTTAGACAGAGTGTCATGTATTTTAGGCTGGCCTCAAAACTGCTATTTAGCCAAGTGTGACATTGAACTTGTGATCTCTCTGCCAACATTTCTTGAGTGCTGAGATTACAGGCAGCTGCCACCACTCCTGGTTTTCAAAGTTCTGGGACTCAAACATCCTGCCAACCGCACAGCATTCCTAGCCCCAGGCTCACTATTTCCTACTCCCTGGGTGACTTCAGCTGTACAGATAAGTGGGATTTACTTTGGTCCTGGAGAATTTCAGTTCCTCCACCTTAAATCTTCCTTTAATTTCATCCCATGGCTTAAAAGGGAAAGACGGGAAACACACCTATCGACAGGGGCAGTGACTAATATGCATTCCTTTCCATTTTGAAAATGGAGAGGAAGTCAGAGAGCAGGAGAGGGTTTGGAAAAACACCGGGCTCTGATGAGTCAGGGGATGCATTACTGTTTTATTGTGTACTAGGTGTTGCCAGGCAGTGCACTAGGCAGTCTTACACTAGCCCTGGCGTGAGTCCTGTGAAGTGGGCATGACTGTTTCCTTCATTTTATGGATGGATGGCTTAAGGCCTGCCAAGGGCAGTCACACAGACAGACAGGGACAGAACAGGCCTGGGCTACAGGCATTTATCTACCTAGTGCTCGTCCCCTACATGGTCCTTGGTGATCGGAGCACTTGTGTTGCTGAGTGTGGCAGCATAGTTACCTACAGAGCTGCTTCTAGCCTGCTAGGGAGCTGCAAGTGAGCTTTGAGTGGGGCTTCTGCGAGTTTTGTTCTTTAAAGGGTTAACTCAAAGGGCTGGAGAGATGGCTCAGCAGTTAAGAACACTGACTACTCTTCCAGAGGACTTGAGTTCGAATCTCAGCATCCATGTGGTGTCTAATAACTGTAAGTCCAGTTCCAAGAGATCTGGTGTCTTCTTTTGGACTCCAAGAGCACTGCATACGTGGGGCATGCAAGGACATACACAGACATACAAGGAGGCAAAACACCTGCATATTAAAAAAGAAGTCTCAGGTTTCAAAGTTTTTTCTTATCACCTCAGCTTTCCCCTTCCAGCCATGTGTTGGTAAGCTTTCTGTCACTGTGGCAAAATGCCTGAGACAGTCAACCGAAAGGAGGAAAGGTTCATTTGACTCTTGAGTTCAGAAGTTTTGGTCAGTGCTCACCTAGTCCCATTGCCCTCGTGCCTGCGGCCAGGACTTCTTGGCACAAGAAACCTCTCTTAACGGCAGCTGGAAGCAAAGAGAGAGAAGGCAAAGGACCAAGCCTCCAGTGACAAAACTTCCTTTTACCAGGACCCACCTCCTATTGGTTCCCCCGCTTCCTACATGCACTGTAGGCTGAAGAGCAAACAAGGACTCTGGGGTATATTGAGGATCCAAATGGTGATAAAGATGTAGTCACAGTAAAAAAAAAAAAAAAAAAAAAAAGATGTATTCACAGAGCCAGGCAGTGGTGGCGCATGATCTCTGTGAGTTCGAGGCCAGCCTGGTGTACAGAGTGAGTTCCAGGGCAGCCAGGGCTACACAGAGAAACCATGTCTCAGAAAGAAAGAAAGAGAGAGAAAGAGAGAAAGAAAGAGAGAGAGAGAGAGAAAGCAAGAAAGAAAGAAAGAGAGAAAGGAAAAGGAAAGAAGGAAAGAAAAAAAGAAAGAAAGATATGTTCACAGTAGCTATCCCAGCCCCCAAGAGCAGAAAAATGGTTGTGGTGGAGCAGAACGGAGTCTGAGTTCCTAACGTAGTAGAGTCACCCTATGAACTTCTGTTTGCCTTGTTTCTGTGAGAGAGAGAGAAAAGAGCAACAGCAGCAGCAGCAGAAAGTTGACTAAGCACCGTTATCCCATGCCCCTAGCCACAAGCCAGATGTAGCCCTTAATCTGGGAAAGGCCCCACCACTGCTTTTGCTTGCCTCCTCTTATCACTAAACTTTAAAGCACTTTGTTAAAGCAAGCTTGCCTAGATCCGCGGCTGCAGAGTTGGCTCAGCTACTGGCTGCTTTTCAGACAACCGGGGTTCAGTTCCGGTACTCACACGGTGGCTCACGGTGGTCTGTAACGCCAGTTCCAGAGGGTCTGAAGCCCTTTTCTGGACATCAGGCATGCACATGGTGTATAGACATGACTGAAGGCAAAATACATACATACACACACACACACACACACACACACACCATACACACACACACACACACACACACACACACACACACCACACAACCAACGCCTAGATCCTTGTAATATTTTTTGCTTTATTTTAGAGCCTTGGACAAATCACCTGTTTTCTGGGCCCCTGTTACTATTTTGGTTACCTCTATCTATTGGGAAGTCAAGAGGCTGATAATGTCAAGCATGTCTATACGTTTGAGGTTCACTTGCACGTTAAGTAACGTTAAGGGGTCCTGGTTACCTTTGGATGAGTCAGGAGAACGACCTATGTAGAATCTGGAAACAGCTTTTTTTCTGGTCTTGGCATTTGCCTAGTGTCAGCTAAACTCAGAATAAATGAGTAACACCACGGAAGGAGGTGTTACTTTTCCTCGGACGCATTTGAACAGGTTGTCTGTCCTTTCACATCGCCGATGAAGACCTTAATGCCAGCCTGAACTGCTGCTGGGTGGGGCTCTAGAGCTGCCAGTTTTCAATATGGCTGCTTTCATCGCAACAGAGGTTTCTTTCCAGAAGTTACATTTAGTCAAAGAGTCATTGTATTGGAAGATTGTTGTTGGTTTTTTTTTTTTTCCTCCCCTCCGAGATCTGATGAGTACAAGGGGTACAGAAGAGAATGTTTATACAAGATGTAGGGGATTCATTTTATTTCCTGAAGTAAATATCACCATTTCTAAGTCTTCCTTTGGAAGTGTTACAACACCACCAGTGTCCGTGATCCCTTCTGATTCTGAGACCACACCCTTTGCTGTTCATTTCTTCATGAGGATTTGCCATATAGTGCAGAAAGCTGGAACTCTCTGGAGGCTACAGGGTGGGTTTCTGGTACACACTGCCACTGGTCTCTGAGCAGATTCTGTTGGACTTAGGGGGTGTGGTGGCTTGCTTTAAATGTGAGCTTCTATTTGATTATTGATTGACTGACTGACTGACTGATTGATTGATTGATTGATTTAGACAGGGTTTCTCTGTGTAGCCTTGACTGTCCTGGAACTCACTCTGTAAACCAGGCTGATCTCTAACTCACAGAGATCCACCTGCCTCTGCCTCCCGAGTGCTGGGATTACAGGTGTGCGTCACTATGCCAGGCTTATATTTGACTTTTAATTGGATGCTTGGTGTAAAGTGCTTTAATATCACAAACATGATTTTATCCTCTACCCTGTACTATTTCTTTTTTGTATAAATATTTCATTGTGTAGCATATTTTCCATGTTCTGTAGTAGCAGGAAGTCTGCAGTGCCTCTGAAATCTCATTACGTTCACAGATCATCTGGAGATCCTGCTAGAATGCAGGTCCTGATTTAGTAGGTTTTACCGTTCTGAGTTTTCCCTTCCTTCGCCTCTTCTGTTCTTCCTTGTCCTTCCTCCCAGTCCGCTGACCTCTCCTTTCCCTCTGTGATGGGATCTTACTGTTTCCAGGCTGGTTTTGAACTCTTGTACCCAAGGGATCTTCTTGCTACATTAGCCTCCTGAATAGCTGCAACTACAGGCTCCTGCCCCTGCACTGTGCATTTCTAACAAGCTTCAGGTGGCCCTGCTTGGTGGCTGTCCCTGGACCAAATCTGTGGATTAAGCTTTCCCTGTCTAGCTGTGGGGCAGGGGCTCTCAACTCCGGTAGAGTATTAAACTCAACTGGGGAGCAGTGTGCATATATCCCAACCCAGGGCTTTGCACATCTTTCTCTACTGAGCTACATCCTTGATCATTGCTTTGGAGACAGTGTCTTGATATGTAGCCCAAGCTGGCTTCAGACTTGTAGGCCTCAAGATTGAGACCTCCAGCCTCCAGCTGCCCAGGGCTTAGGATTATAGGGGTGTATGTGTGCATGTGTCCACGCCCTA
The DNA here is from genome assembly GCF_903995435.1 of Acomys russatus. Taxonomy (NCBI): domain Eukaryota; kingdom Metazoa; phylum Chordata; class Mammalia; order Rodentia; family Muridae; genus Acomys; species Acomys russatus. The sequence goes on from NC_067151.1 coordinate 58,911,313, forward strand.
CTGGTCTTGAGTTTTAAGCCATGACTTGCTTTGCTGCCGTTATATTTACTGGAGCTATTCTATTCTAACCCAATCCCTATGGACACAAGGTTGGAAAGCATCCTCTTCTGCTCATGGATTGCCCCATTGAGGGGAAACCATGGAAACCATTTATCTAAGGAGCTAGAACTTTATGCTTTCCTGTCTTATGTGAGTCCAAAGGCATTAGGTGGTTGTCATATGGTACCATCGATATAGCCTATGCTGGCTCACACTGTTGGCTTGTTGCTTTGTGGCATTATATGGATATCAAGTCCAGCTTCCAGCGCCTTCCCAGCAGTCCTTAGGGATGGATGTTCTTGGCTGTCACCATAGCGGCTCTACAGGGGGGAGGGGCATGAGCTCTCACACAGAGGGAGAACCAGGTGGCTGCACATCTGCCACAGCTTCTTGGAAACAGGGGATCTGCCTATACAGGAGGGAACAGCCATTGCGTCTCATCAAATTGACTTTAAAAGTTTAATGTTCAGATTACATGTGTCTATTTAGCTATGAACGGGGATGCTAATCACAAAGTAAAGAGGGAGATTCCAGAAAGACAGTACCATTAGAAGTGTTTGCAGCTGGGCTGGGTGTGGTGACACACGCCTTTAATCCCAGCACCTGGGAGGCAGAGACAGGTGGATCTCTGTGAGTTCAAGGCCAGCCTGGTCTACAAAGTGAGTCCAGGACAGCCAAGGCTACACAGAGAAACCCTGTGTCAAAAAAAAAAAAAAAAAAAAAAAAAAAAAAAAGTTTGACATTTGACAGGGTTAGAATCTCAACACTGTGGAAGCTGAGGCAGGAGGATTACAGAGTTTGAGGCCAACCTGGGCTAGGTCTACAAACAAACAAACAAACCCCAAAAACCCAACAACAACAAACTCAAACAGTGATTGCAAAAGCTTGAAGCTCCCACTTCCCCAGCTATAAGAAGAGGTGTGTGTAGAAGATGGGGTGGGAGGGTCAACCTTAAGAGACATTTCTGAGCATGCCTGCAGTATGGCCTGCACCTAGGGTCCTGGGGGCGCTTGGGTGGAAGAATTGCTTGAGTCCAGCCTTGGCATCACAGTCATTCTTTAAAAGAACAAAGCGTGGGCCGGAGAGATGGTATAACAGTTAGGAGCATTTGCTGCTCTTCCAGAGGACCCGGATTCCCAGCACCCACATGGCAACTCCTAGCTTCACAGGATCTGACACATTCGTCCTCTGAGGGTACCGCACAAAGGAATACATACACACATATAAACGCATAATCTAAAGTGATTAAATACACCTATATAAAGTATTTCTATAGACGAGTCTTGAGGAAGGCAAAGTGGTTCGTTGAGTAAAGGTGACAGGCGCCAAACCTGACTCCGTAAGTTCAGTCTCCAAAACCAACATCATGGGAAGAAGGGGCCAACTCCCACTTTTCTCCTGACATTCACATGAGTGTCTTGGCATGACATCCCCATGCTCACAAAATAAATAAATAAATATGTGATAAAAATGTAAAAATAGATGAGTCTTGTGGGCTGTAGAGACAGCTCAGTGTTAAGTGGCTGTTCTTTCAGAAGACCGGGGCTAGATTCCCAGCACCCACATGGTAGCTCACAGCTACCCATAACTCTAGTCCCCGGGGCATCCAACACCATCTCCTGGCTTCTGCTGGCACCAGATATGGGTGTGCTGCACAGAAAGGCAGACAAAACACCTATACATGTAAAAGAAAAACATTTTTTTTAAAAAGGAGCATTACTTAGCTGAGCAACCATCCCTGATGCAGGCTCTCTGGGCGCCCTGCTTTTCATAGAACACAGAAAAAGACCCTACACCCCCCCCCACACCCCCATTGCATTTATTTATTTATCTTGTTGCTTATTTATTTATTTTGATTTTTTTTTAGACAGGGTTTCTCTGCATAGTCTTGGCTGTCCTGGACTCACTTTGTAGACCAGTCTGCCCTCGAACTCACAGCGATCCACCTGCCTCTGCCTCCCTGAGTGCTGGGATTATAGGTGTGCACCACTATGCCTGGCTTGGTGCATTTTAATTTTTTGTTACTTACTTACTTTATTTATTTATTGGTTTTTTTGAGACAGAGTTTCTCTGTGTAGCCCTGGCTATACTGGACTCACTTTGTAGACCAGGCTGGCCTCAAACTCACAGAGATCCTCCTGCCTCTGCCTCCTGAGTGCTGGGATTACAAGTATGCCCCACTACGCCTGGCTAGCTTGTTGCATTTTTAAAACATGATTTCCCGGGACTATCTGGTCAGGGAAACTCCATATTCTTCTTCTTTGTCAAAGTGACTAGAAAAAGAAGCTTTAGTGCCACATTTCTCAAACAAAGGCAGTAATTAGTAGTGTTAAAAAGGAAAGGTATGGGTAACAGCCAGGACAGCCGGCTAGCAGACGGCCTGAGTCTTCTGCTTCAAGGCCCTATACTGTCTGAGTTGCTCCCACTGAGTGCCTCTTGTTTTTGAAAGTTAAAGAAGGGAAAATACATTTTAAACCCAAAGGTTGAGGATAGATCTGTGGCAGAGCTCAGCCATAGCTGCCACGGGCCTGCGTTTGTGCTCAGTATAGAAACAATAAAGAGAAGCATGAGCAGCACAGCGCTCGCCCGGCTGCGTTTGCGTGCTTGCTTGTTCATCCCCCTGAGATGAGTTACTGTAAAAAGTAACAGCAAATGCTGTCTCGTTGATGAAAGGGATGATTGATAAACTGTCTCGCAGATGATGGTAGGAAGGGGGCATGTAATTGTGTTTCCACGCAAGCTCATTTTTCAAAACGCTGGCTAATTTATCATTTGTTCATGAGTTTGGTCTGGTGCTACATACTTGTTTCCACAAACGCTATAATCACTTGAAAAGCAAATCCCTCATTTATAATCAAACTCTCACTTGCATAACATAATTAAAAACTCCAAGTGTTTTCTGCTTTTTTTTTTTTATGTGTATTTTCCCTTTTTCTTGTGACCCAACAGAACTTCTTCTGAGCACTAGACTTAGGAGACATGCATTCTAAACATTCAATCTTCATGGGAGGAACAGAGCACACCTTTAATCCGAGCAGAGGCAGAGGGGACCAGATCTCTGTGAGTTTGAGGCCAACCTGGACTACGTAGTTCCAGGACAGCCAGGGTTACAAAGAGAGACCCTCTTTCAAAAAGCAAAAACTAAACTAAATGGTCAACCTCCCTGGTTGGTTAGCTGTCAGTCTGGATCAACCTCCCTGGTTGGTTACTGTTAGCTGTCAGTCTGGCTTCTGAGGGCACCACATGGACATGGTGCACAGATATACATGCAAACAAAAATGCTCATAGTCATGAAAAGGGAAATAACTAAAGAAAGGAAGCTAAATACCAACTAAATGGCCATGACTCACTCAGAATCGTCATTGACGAATATGAAGGCCATGGACCCAGGCCCCAAGTTAGGACTATTAGAACTGTTTTTGTTTGTTTGTTTGTTTGTTTTTTGGTTTTGGCACACAGCCACACACATTCATTTACATATTATCTATGGCTTGAAATACTTGGGGTCGTGTCCCTCTTTAGAGGACATGCTTGCCTACTTCGTGTACCATCAAGTTTCCTTTCAGGCTTAAAATTCTTGGTTCCAGATTTGGATGTATTGAGCAATAACCTCACCAGCCCTTTCTTCTTAGTAAATTATTAGAAAAATTCAGCTGGAGGAGGGGAAATGCCATTAAGTATACTAGCCACCTGAGCCTGACACGATTTCTCACTTCTGCTGTGGTTTAAGCAAGCTTTAACTCTCATCACCGTATGCAGCTGGAGAGGTGCAGGCGCAGGCTCACCCTGGCACTCTCTTGGGATCCTGGCTGAAGGAGCAACTCCTGGGTGAGTAAGGACAATGGACAGAAATCTGAGTGCCAGCTTTTGAAGCCTCTGCTCAGAGGCTGCAGGTGTCAGTTCTCACATGTCTTTGGCTAACTAATCCAGTATTAATGGCATCGGGCGGTTACGGGCGGTTACGTTCTCCTGTGGGAGGCCCTGCTAGGCATGGGTAATCCACTGACAGGGCAAGTAGTGATGGTCAGAGGACAAAGTGGCGACGTCTTCCACGCCTGCTCAAAGCTTTGCTTGTGTGAGGATACTGAAAACTGTTGGCAGAAAGCTGCTTTGAATCCTTTTGTGCAATGCTGTTCACAAACTCCCTGAGGTTAAGAAGTAACTAGAAATCTGCCCAGTGGGCTTTTGGAATGTACTAGTGTCTGTAACTTCCTTATTCAAAGCTCAGTAAGTAGGGAGTGTGTTTTTAGAAGTTTAAAGTAGCAGTATGGAGGCGTCAGATCAGGCCCGTTCAGAATGACTTGGTTACTGAACGAGGCTCTCCAAATGGATTAACATACTCTTTCTTCTATGGCACTGACTTAGACGTCTCAGAAGCAAGTGTGCATTTATTTTCTTTGTTTGTGGTGTTTCCGAATTAAAAACAGCTTCATTGAACTCCTAGGAGACTAGGATATTTCTCCTAAAATCCAAATACTTGCCTTTGATGATGTTCCACCAATTTCTAATTCCCCGAAGCCAAAATATTTTTATTGTGCTAAACCCATTGACACAAAATTTCACTGACTGAACAACTGCTGTCATTTCCCTTTACCTCGCCTATCGATGATGGAATTTTTAGTAAAATCAATCAACTCGGAAGCTTTATAGTTGTCACAGCACATATTTCTGTTCAGGCTAATTAAAAAAAAAAAAAAAAAACAGCTTTAAAAGATGAGCACTGTTTGTTCCAACATTTCAAAAGGAGTCATGGGACAACAGGCAAGTCCTTAAGCCAGCTCAGAGGGTGACAGCGAGAGTGCTGCGAGGCCACAGAGGGTTTGGACTGTCCATGTTGGTCACATCTGTGATGTTGCTTTTCTTTCAATAGCCAGAATTTGGGGAAATTATTTCTTTTTAGAATAAATGATCCTTGGCTGGCTCCTTTGACATCACTAATGGGATTCTGTTCTTATAGGTCTTCTCGAATGTTTTGAGAATTATAATATGTGAATGTGCATTTTTTATTGTGTTGGCAATGTGAAGAAGATAGTTGAAGGAGAGATAAACCTGTTTTTTATGATCCCAAGTGTGGGATCGGAACGGTCTTGTGAGAGCAGGTGAGGTTAATCCACTGGAAGACAAATCACCTTGTGCAGGAGCTTGATTGTAGCCAGCTGAAAAGATCCCGTGAACAGACTCTGGGAGGAGATATGTAAATGAGCCCAGAACTGGAGGCAGAGCCTTTGAAGACTTGGGATAGTTTTGGCTGATCATCGCTCCACTTGGAGGTGCTCCTAGAGAGAACCGCTCGAGGGAAGGCTTCGGGGCTCCGGCTCCTGCTGAGGTTCCAGGTTCTGGTTACTCCAGGTTCCAGCAGAAGAGATCCTGCTGATTACACCAGGAGAATCGCTCCTCGGAATTGATATCCTTACGGTTTTGTTATTGTGTTCTTCAATCCTGTTTTCCTATTGTTTTAGTTAGTCGGGTTATAAGGGATGTATGCTCGGTTAATAAGTTCGTAATAAAACATATTTGTTAAGAAAGTTGAGCCTACAGATAGTCCATATTGGAAAGGTTCTTTCCTATTTCCCTTCCCCTGCTCCTCCTCTTCATCTGTTGTATATCTACTTGGATAACTAAAGGGTCTTTATAATTGAACATATCTATATTAGTTTCCTATTACTTTTGTAATGATATACAAATTATAAAGGCTTAAAAACAACATGAAATTAAGAGTGTACATAGTTCTGGAGGCTCAAAGTCTAAAACGACTCTCACTACGTTAAAAAAAAAGAAAGAAAAGTCTGCCAGGGTGGCATTTCATCTGTAGGCCGCCCAGATAGGCTTTACTTTTTATTTACTTAGAGACAGGGTTTCACTGTGTAACCCTGGCTGGACCCAAACTCACTCTATAGACCAGGCTAGCTTTGATGTCACAGAGATCTTCCTGCTTTTTCCTCCACAGCACCAGGATTAGGTGTACACTGTCATACATGGAGGTTTGACCTTTTAGATTTTAGGAGCCACGGATGTTCCTTGGGTTATGGTCCCTTGCTTCATCCCCAATGCAACATCTTTGCATCTCCACTACCTACATCTTCTGTGTCACGTTGTCCCACGAGCATCTCTGACCCTGACTCTCCTTCCTTAATCTTGTCAATAAGCGCTGTCATTACTTAGGGTCAGCTACATAACCCAGGATAATTTCCCCACTCTGTGGTGCCTGATTGTATGTGCAACTTCTTTCACTGTGTACGAAAACATATTTACAGGCTGTGGGGATTCGGATATGGGAATCCTTGTGGGAGGCAAGGATTCATCTCGTTGCCTAATTTGATAGCACAATAAATCCATCCCACCTCCTCCTCCCCCAAATTCATTTAATGGTACAACCACCATGAGGCCAGTGACCTGTGAGCCTCGCCATCCTTAATTTCTCTCCTCTCGTTCCCATCCTCCTGTCTCCACTCCTACCACTCACTTCCAGATCCCATCCAAAGCTGGTCAGGTGTTGTCTTGCTGCCACCATCCAGTTATATCCCGTTTTATCCTCTTCATTAATTTCCACTAAGTGCAGAATGAATGTTGTTAGCATCCCAGATCCCCTAGGCTGGCTCCCTGCCCCTTTCTTTCACTCTTGGGTGTTCTGAATTAATTACAGCACAATACTGTGTAGGCTAAGTGTCACAAGTGGCGCACACAGTGCCACAGGACTAGATCTCAATTGCACCCCTTCAGCCATATGGAGATGGGAGTGACTCTTGCATCGCAGAAGACACTGGAGAGAATTTGGGTCGGCTGAAGATAATTATCTGGAAAGGCCATTAGGATTGCCATTGAAGATGTCAGTCGCTTTGCTCATCGGATTGCATCTTTCCTGTCGATTCTTGGAGATAGAGAGTGAAATTGAGCTCTGATGATCTGATCCCTTCTCTCCCGATCCTAAAGGAAGGGTATGCTTTAACGAGTTGCAGGTGACTCCTTTCTATTATGTGAAGAGACTGTATCTTGTCGGAGTTGCTGGGGGGATTGGCATACCCATCAGTGGAACAAGGCATCTGAAAAAGGGAACTGCCGCCATTGAAACAGTAGCCGCGTGTTGGATGGACCACTGTATGGCACAACGAAATCAAGGGGAAAGCTAGGTCATTACCTGATGCGCTCTGCTACAAAGAAAAAAAAAACCTGGACATCACGATCTATACACGTCCCCCCTCCCACTCTTACGGAAAAAGTGTTGTTTACTAGCTTTTCAGCACTTTTTATTTTGTTAAAATCCTACCTTAATTAAAAATTTCTCAAGACAGCTGAAAATGAAAGGTAGGGTCTATGAAAATGAGATACTCCAAGAAGTAACGTATTCTGCAAATTAAAATCGATTTTAAATCAGAAGTGCTATATTGAGCCCTCCCACAGCGGGGGATAAAGATGCCCTTGCTTCTGTCCTCCTCCACTCTGTCAGTATGACAGCGCTGACCACATTAGCTGCCAGTGACTGCTTGACATTTCAGTTTTGTGAATACAAATGTCTATTGATTTTTTTTACCCCCTTCAGTTATGTATTAACAAGTTCCATATCCCACATTTTGGGTTATACTTTCCATTTTGTGTTTTAGCAACTGAAACAGAAGATGTATGTAATTACTTTGAGTCTTGTTTTGAAATGCAATCACAAGAATTGTTCACATCTTTAGAGAGCCCCAGATATATCACAAACAAGTCGATATTTAAGTTAAGCTGGAGATAAACTGCCCTGTTCATTTTCAGAAAGCCCGCTTTAATGAGAGATAACTCACGTGCTCTGCAGTTCACCTCTTGCCTGTTAATTTTTCTCTCCTGGCGTTGGGGGATAGGACCCAGAGCTTTGCTTATCATGACAAGTGTTCTACCATTGAGCCACAAGCCCTAATTTTAAAAAACCATTTCCTGTGGTGCCTTTAATGTATTTTCTCAGTGGTCTTTGTTTCCTTTTCTAAGCGGTAGACAGAAATAAGTGCATTGAGGTGTACAAAAGAAGGGTATTTTAGGTATGGAGGGCAGAGAAAATAAGGTCCACTAGGTGGAAATGGGCTGAGGAACCTGCTCTGGGTCTCTTAATGCTGAATTTTTAACTCAGTGTTAAAGAAGTAAGCTGTGCCCTTCTCGGCTCACCGTGGCAAGTGGGGTCTTGCTGTAAAGACAGTGCAGACAAGAAACAGGAGAGGAAGAGAAACACCTGTCAGGCAGAGCCCTGTAGTCTTGCCTGACTCTTTGGTTTTATTTTTCTCCGTCAGCCTTTCCTGTACATGGCTTTAGTTTTGTTTGTTCTGCGTTTGATGTCGTCACTCCCTCCCCAGGCTGTAGGCTCCTTGAAGGCAGGCTTAGTGTCTCGCAGGCTTTGCTGTTTCTCTGGTATCTGTTGCATGGTGGGCACTTGATACTGTGCAACGGACACTGACTCACTTCAGACTTCCCCAGGAGAAGACCCCGCTGTGTTGTCTGGGGCCTAAGTGCGTACCTCTTAGGCAAGACACCTGGCCGCTGTTCAGCCAGGCTCCCGTTCCTGCTCTGTCCCATCGAGTGAGAACATGGTCCTTTTGAGAGCTTTCCTTCCACTTGGACCCTGCACCTGCTAAAGGCTTAAGCCTTGATTCCTGGTTCATAAGAACCATGTTGCCAGATCCTGTACCGTGGAGCTGCCGCTTCTCGTGTTGAGGAAACAGTATTTTGGTGGGCTTGCCTTCTGGCTCCGGCTCACGCCTATACTTTCTACCCCACCATGGTCATTGGTGGTCGTCCATCTTTCCTCCTCCGTTTCCTTCCTAAGCAGCCTTCCCTGTGCTTTGTGATGGCCAGGCAGGAGGAGCGCCATTTCCTCCTTCCCTCCTTTCACTTAATGAACATCCGGAAACCCAAGTATAAGAATTATATCCACCCGGGCGGTGGTGGTGCACGCCTTTAATCCCAGCACTCGGGAGGCAGAGGCAGGTGGATTGCTGTGAGTTCAAGGCCAGCCTGGTCTACAAAGTTAGTCCAGGACAGCCAAGGCTATGCAGAGAAACCCTGTCTCAACATCCCCTCCCCCCCAAAAAAAGAATTATATCTGATTCTGATTTGTCTCAGTAAACAAAATAATCCATTCTTACTGAGGATTTGAGGAAGGCAAAACTTGGCTGGGTGTTTTTCATTCTTTTGTTAAGATAGTTAGCAAGGCTGGGGTACAGTTTTGGTGAAAGCAAAAATTCTCACTCTTGTAGACCTCACGTTTTGTTAAGACAGACACAGTAATTACACAGCTCTGTAAAGCAGTGCTAGGTTATAGGCGTGTTGAGTTCTGTAAAGGAGGACTCCATCTTGCTGCGCTAATGTTTAGTATTAAGATTTGCTCTGGTCAGGAGAGCCAAAAACATCTTCTTTCAGAAAGTGAAGGGTAGCTTGAGGTTGGAAGTCATGGTAAGATTTACCCAAGTGAGGGACAGCAGCAGGGAGAGGGGACACAGATACAAAAGTCTGATGCTGGGGGTGGGGGGTGAGGGGTGGGGGGTGGATGGAAGAGCTGGAGAGATAGAGCGATTGACGTCAGCTGAGGTTAAGGGCACATTTGAGGGCTCTGTAGACCATGTGGAAGACTTCCCCTTAGTCTCGGAAAAAACAAGATGCCTTTGAAGTGCTGCGAGCACGAGAAATAGGGAGACAGGCATTGAAAAGCATTTTTACTTAAAAATGCTGGTGTGGACGCCGTAGAAAGTCGGGAGTTGGGTATAGAATTGTGGCATTAGAAAGGACACAGAAACAGCAGTCAGGACGCTATAGTGGCAGATGCACAGGTGGGGTTAAAAAGCGTAAGTGAGTCTTCAAAAGTTTATGTTTCTATGTTTGGTATATGGAGCTGAGTGCATGTGCCACCTGTGCGTCTGGAGATCAGAGGACAGCTCCTGGGAATTGGTTCTTTCCTTGTGGTTCCCAAGGGCTGAACTCAGAGGCTTAGCGGCAAGTGTCCCTGCCTGTGGATCCGTCCCGCTGGCTCAGATCTTAAGTTTCCAAGTCCACCCTCACTGTCCTGCTTGCCCTTCTCCTCGGTTCAGACAGTGTCCCTGTAGCTTACAGTGCCCCGAGCTCCTCCCTCCCCTTCCTAAGAGCTGTGGTTACAAGCATGTGCCATGACTGGCTTTCACACTCGCTTTCTACTTAATGTACTTATTTACCAAACAAATTACTTTCGCAAGTTGACTTACCATAAAAGGCACGGATGCAATAAACGAGCCAAATGAGAAATAAAGGCCGGCTCAAAGGCATAAAAATCAAATTACACCAGAAAATCAACAAGAAAGAGAAAGTCTATGGTCCATACAGGACTAAGCTCTGAGCTCCTGCCGTCTAAGTGCAGAGGTTTTTTTCTTGGTCTGAACAGCGTCTTGCTTTGTAACCCAGGCTGGCCTCAAACTCATTATTGTAGCACAGGCTGGCCTCAGACTTGCTGGCCTCTGTTTTCCAGGCATTGTGATTACAGACTGTGCTACCGCACCTAATAATATTTTTAATAGTAAATCACACTGGAACTTTAAAAGAGCCAAGCAAGTTATATGCACTCCTTGTTACAGATTGAGGGATAGTAGAGGGTTAGCAGGGAAACAAAGGATAATAGAGGAGGTTTAAAAAAAAAATACAGAATAGGCTAGAAGTCCCTGATGCATCTAAAGACCCTTTATTGAGTTCCTTGAGGACCCTCCTTTACACTAACCTGATTTTTTTTAACTCATCTTTACAAATATATTTATTCATAGAAAGCATCCATCCTCCCTTGTAAAAACACATTATTTTAGGACAAAAATAAGAAAAAAAAAAGCCCAAAAAACAAAACCCATGTACAGAAATAGTAGCCTTATTTATTAGCCGTTGCAGCCCAACCACTAAAACACAGAAAACCAAGAACCTTGAAAAGAAACTCATAAAGCTAGTCATCCAGGAATCCCAGTGACAGTCCTACTGTTCTCTGCCCATGGCTTATTCTCCACACATCCCATCCCATCATTTCCCCAGCCCCAGCAGCATCCGCTCATGTACGGTCTTGGTATCACGTTAGGGTCAGTGGCTCTGGAGGATCCCAGGAGAGCCAGAGAGAGTAGCACAGTAGGGAACAGGCTGTCAGGCACCAGCAGCCACCAGCCTGGTCCTGACCTCTTGAGATAACAGCATGGATCCATTTCTGGTAGTAGGTCACGTTGGTGTAAACTCCGGGAAGATTTTTACCACAATCCAAACCCCAGCTTACCACACCTATCTGTGTCCAGACACCACCCACGTAGCACGACAGAGGCCCTCCAGAATCGCCCTAAAGGAGACAGAAGGGTCTGAGCTTAGCAGTGAGACGCTCTAGAGGAGGGACATGTCAGCCAGGAGTCACGGGAACTCCCGCTGTTTCAGGGCAAGTTCACGGGGCTTCTGGAATCATAGCTTGTGAAATCAGCGGGGACTTCGGAAAAACATGTTAGTCATTTCTAAATATCCATCTGGTATACCATGAGAAAAGCAAAGCAAAGTTAATGTGATGTTTCTCATTAGGGTTTTGTTTTTGTTTTTTGTTTTTTGTTTTTCACTATAGAGCAAGACTTACACAGTGTAATATGCTACCCTTGCTTTTTCCATAGGTCCTTGGTATGTTTTTTGTGTTCAGGACTCGTTTCTTCTAAGGAGTGATAATGGTAGCCATTAGTAGTTAGCCTCCTGTTTTCTTTCCTTCTTTGTTTCGTAATGGCTTTAAGACAGAATGCTGTTCACAGCTCACTTTGTGTGTCTGGTCTTATGCTTGTCCACACTGTTTGCATTACTGTCCCCTTGTGGAAAGCCTTGGGATCAGAAAGTTGGAGTCTTCCAACTTTGTTCTTCTTTTTAATTTCACAGTCTAGCTTTCTTTTATTTTTTTCAATTTTATACTAAAACAAACTTTGATTTTGTTGACCTTTTTTTTTTTTTTTTTTTTTTTGTATTGTCTTTCAGTTCTCTGCTTCAGTAAATAAAATCCTTATTTTCTGTGTTCTTTTTCCAGGTCTAGCTTGCTCCCTGTAAACTGTCCCCTCCTCAGTGCTCTCCACCCCCTCCTCATCTCCCTCTCCATAGTGGCTGTCTTTCTCCCTTGCTCCCTTCCTTCCCGCTTCCCTCTTCAGTGCTCACACTGAAACCGGGGCCTTGCACGGCCTGGACAACTCTTTAATACAGCTTTTAATACAGAGATTGGGTCCTTCACTTGGGATACTCTTGTTTATAGAACTGGCACTTACAACTATGATTTCCTTCTAACTACTGCTTTAGCGCCACCCACAAGAAGCGTCTTTACTTCATTTCTGTTTCCCAATTTATGTTGTAATTTCCTGGCTCACTGGTTCTTTAGGAACATGTTAATAACTTCCATAGATTTGAGTTTTCCATACTTTTCTGTTGTTGTTACAGATCCTACTTTGTTTATGATTTCAGTCCCCCTAACTGCATCGAGGCCCAGTTTCCAGCTTTGAATGAGGTCTGTTCTGGGGAATGTTCTGTGGGCACCTAAAACATATTCTATTCTTTGATGCTTATCTCAGAACAGCTCTGCTGAGGTGACATGTACTAGCTCTAGCAAGGCAGCGGAGACAGGCCAACAGCAGACAAGTGACCAGGGTTACTTCTCAGAAGAGAAAGAGTAACACTTTGCCTTTAAGAGGTTTTCTCTAAAATAGTCCCATCCTTAGCATACCTGCTCATCAATACCGATACTGTGTGGAGTGAGGGCCTACTGGCTGGGTGGGCTGCTCGTCTTATGGTGCTGGCAGTCAAACCTGAGTCCCCATGGATGCGCTAGGCAGGTCTCTACCATTGAATGACACCCACAAACCGTGACGGCCGACAATTGATCAGGGGATTCCAGGTGACCCCTTTGAGAACTTTATGATGAAATAATTCTTACAAAAATTTAAAAGTGGGCAAAGTGTATATTTATGAAAGATTACAGGTTTTTAAAAATGTCATGACAAGTAGCTACATTGGTCTAGATCAGCAGTTCTCAACCTGTGGGTCGCCAGGGGGTGGGAAGGTGAGGTTGAATGACCCTTTCACAGGGTCACATATCAGATATTTATATTACAGTTCACAACAGTAACAAAATTACAGTTATGAAGTAGCAATAAAAATAATTTTATGGTTGGGGGGGGTCACTACAACATAAAAAACTGTATTAAAAGTGTCACAGTATTAGGGGAGTTGAGGCCCACTGGTCTAGAGCAATAGTCTTTTGTTTGAAGAAGTGAAATTGACATAGGTCCACATTACAGAAAATACAACCAATCAACATACAGAGTTGTGGAGCCTAGTACCAAGGGACATATCTGTAATGTCACTCCCATACCTAAGGCTTAGGGGACATTATAGAAGAGAGGGCAGAAATGTTGTAAGAGTCAGAGAGGATCAGGGGATTTGCTGTGAGACTGTGTCTCCTAGTATTGTTAGGATCTACGCCCATAAAAATCTCCCCAACATAGCTGCCCAAATGTGAGCTCAGCAAAGACAAGCACTGACAAGCCATAGTGGACAGGAGAAAGAGCACCAGCCTCAGTCCCACACAAGAAACTGCAGGGAACAAAGGGATGCTAGGAGCGGGAGACACGGCCTTCCCCAGGGAAGGGCACACCAATTGGTTACCAAATACCAAATGGTTTTGGAGCAGATTACATTTATGTATTTAGGGATATATATATACATATATGAATTTGAAAGAGATCAAGGATTGATATATTAGAGGGTTTGGAGGGGGAAATAATGTAATTATAATCTTAAAAACAAAGGAAATAAATTAAATATTGATATATGTTAGTTGATATGACAGATATGATTGCCTAGCATAACTCAAGAATTATTATCAGAACCATCATTTCTTAGGTTGTAATTTATTGTTAGTTACAGATAAAAACAACTTAGATCCACATTAAGGTCTCCTGGAAAGGAAGGACGTTATGTTGGGATGGCTCAAAAGCAGACACTAACCTTGCAGCTGTCCTTCCCTGCCTGAGTGTCACCAGCACACAGCATGTCTTCCTTGATGACCCGCTCCAGTTGCGGGATGAAGGAGCCGATTGGGTTGTACAGCTGCTCACACGCCTTACTGGAGATGACGGGCACTTCCACTTCTTGGAGGGTAGAGAGGTGACGGCCTGCAGAGGATGACAGGGATGAAAGATGGTACCAGCCCAGAGGGTGGCCATGGCAGGAGTCAAGAATCACCCATCTTCCAACTGTACTTGCTTACAGAGAGATCTTCTGAGATGATTAAATCAAAAAGTAACAATAGCTTTGAGTTGTTTCTGTTTGAGCATTGTCACTTGTCCCAGCATTCTACATTAAAGGACACTCAGATTACTGTTGATTAAGTAAAAATGTAGGTAACCCAAAGTATTCTAAAATTGTTCTCTTCCTCCTTTGTCTGCTTCCAGATAAATTCCCGTCATCTCTCGCTATCTCATTGTGGAGAAGTGTTGACGTACATGTTGTAAACAAGTTAACATACACGCGCCAAAAGAAAAACAGCGACTCTGCAAACTTAAGTCACGTTCAATCGTCGCCAAAGGAGAGATAATTGTTTAAATTGCTAGTATTTGTTCTGTCAGCTATAATCAGACTCTGAGCAAGGTATAGGAGTAAATAAACATGTAAATGTCAAAAGCTGTTTTATTTGAAGGTGTGTAGATTGATTCGATCTAGTTGAAAAAATATTAGCTAGAGCCGGATGTGATGGCAATACACCTATAATTCCAGCGGAGGAAGATAAGAGGGGGCCATGAGTTCAAGGGTAGCTTTGGCAAGTTAAGGCCTGCCTGGGCTATGGGCTGCACAAGCCCTGTCTTTCCTGTACCTTCCTTAGTCTGCCCCCATCCAGTCACCCAGCAAGAAGGCGGAACTGTAAGCTGCTTTGAGGTAATGGGCAGGCAGATGGGCATAATGAGAGATGTGAAGGTGACCGCGGAAGACAATCTCAGCAGGGCGATGTCTGCACTTAAACCGTGGCGTTTGGGGTAGACGGCGATTCTGGACACATAGTATTCTTTGCCTGTGTCCGAGTCGTGTACATCAGTGGATCCAAGCCACACACTATATAAATAAGCATACCAGGTCCTATGAGGAAAAAAAAAATTAAAGAGAATAAAAGCGGAGTGTTGGCCTACAGCGGATCAGAACAAGCTGGCCTTCTACAGCCTAGAGTCTCTAAACAAGAAAGGATGATCCGACCAGGGCTCTGTTAGTGTTCAGCTAAGATTAGTCTGTGTCTGTTTTTGTTGTCTCCTCTTCCTGTGGTCTCCTCTTAGATGCTGGTGGCCAGAATTTGCCCTACAAACTGTCCCTGTTTCTCTCAACTACCCCTTCCATTTTCCATGGCTGTGTGTGTGTGTGTGTGTGTGTGTGTGTGTGAGAGAGAGAGAGAGAGAGAGAGAGAGAGAGAGACACCATCGGTCAGTCACTTTCAACTCTTTTATCCCTTAAGGATTTCCCTGGTATTTTTAAGAAACACTGTAAGGGGGTGGGGGGTGGGGTGGCTGGAGAGATGGCTCCAGAGGTTAAGAACACTGACTGCTCTTCCAGAGGTTTAAGTTCCCAGGAACCTCGTGGTAGCTCACAGCCATCTATAATGAGATCTGATGTGCTCTTCTGGCCTGCAGATGTACATGCAAGCAGAGTGCTGTATACACAATAATAAATACATAAATCTTTAAAAAAAAAAAAAAAAAAAAGAAAAAAAACACTGTATATTGCTTTTTTGACAACACACACACACACACACAGAGTGTTACAGTGCTTTGGATCTTGGGTTCCTAATTAGAAGGTGAACACTGAGCTTTCTTATACATATCACTGTCCAGCCATGCCCTTGTGATTTTTTTTTCCACTGAAATTATCTGGGAAGAGGAGCCTCAGCTGAGAAAACGCCTCCATCAGGTTGGTGTAGGCACATCTCTGGGGGCATTTTCTCAATTGATGATTGCTGTGGGAGGGCCCGGAGTGCTGTGGAGTGTGCCACCTGGGCAGGTCTTAGTGGTTTAAGAAAGCAGGCTGAGCAAGCTACGGGGAACAACACGAAGGCAGGGTTTCTCTATGGTCTCTGTCTCAGTTGCTGCCTTGAGTTCCTGGCCTGTCTTTACTTGGTGATGGATTACAACTGAGAGCTGAAATAAGCCCTTTCCTCGCTGGGCTGATTCGGGTTATGGTCTTTAAGCCTCTGTCCTGCTTGGTTCTCACTCCTCCTCCTAGCCAACATGGCCGTTGCTTTCTGTTAGATCCCTGTTTTCTTATCACCGTGTGCACTTCCTGCACTACAGCTTAGACTGGCTCTAGTGATTGCATTTCTCAGAAAGCCCTTTGCTTTTCCTGAAGTTAATAATGTAGCCTTGTTCTGGTTTCTTAGTTTCTATATGTGCATCATAAGTCCATCAATTGTCCCCAAACTCTCTGCTAGAAATATAAAGTCCTCAGTATGTGCAGGCCTATCAGGCAGTCTGTTAGTCACCTCCCCCACCTCCCCCCACCCCACCCGTACCCCAATTTTGGGCCTCTGCCTTGTTCTAGTCTATTCCACCTGATGTCATCTTAGACTTACCTTTTTAATATTTATGATTTTCCTGTTCTTCCCTGCCCATAGGCATGGGTGGTAACATTTTTGTGGCTTACTTTATCTGTAAATGCCTGTTTATAGCCTATCAATTCATAGTTTGTATGTGGGCAGAATATACAAGCCTAGGCTAGGAAGAAACTCTCCCTCAGCATTTTTGAAGTCAGTATACCATTTTCCTGAGTTTTCACAGTTGGTAATGGAAAAGCCTATTGTTTTGACTTCTATGCATATTAATTATCTGCTGTTTTCACAATTAGTTGCTACAGTGTGTTATAGTATAAATAATAATAATAATAATAATAATAATAATAATAATAATAATAATAATAATAATAGTGTCTCCAGAGTCTTTGGGTCAGGGGTGACCTAGCAATTGCCTCTGCCTCAGGTTTCCTCTCCCCGTTCCGTCAGGATGCAATTGTATCATTTCAGAGCTTAACCAATGCTATTGGCAGCTCACTCACTCCTACTGAGTTGGAGTCTCTCGTGAGGAACCAGTTTCATGTGGTGCTCTGTCACACAGTGGTTCTGAGAAAGCTGTCCCCTGGCTGTATTCATTCTAAGGTGATGTGGGGTTCCCTGTTGCCCCACATCAGGGCGCTGGTCTATTTGTTCCCATGACACCACCCAACCATTATGGAGGACGCCCCTGTGCGTCACCTCCCAGCTACCACTCACCTTTCTATGCAGTGTGCTGCCGTCAGTACCCAGTGCTCACTGATGAGGGAACCTCCACAAGTGTGGGTCTGCTCAAACCGCAGGCTGACCTGCCAAGGCCAGCGCCCCGAAGCAGCATCTTGGCCACCCACAATGCGTCCAGAGTACACAGGGCGTCCACACACTAGACAAAGAAGGGCAGGGGCACTGTGCAGATTGAGAGCTCTGTTCAAATCTCCTATCTCCATTTTATCATTGTCCCCAAGTTCTCGTTTTATCCTTTTCTAGGATCTAAGCCCTCCCTAAGACTCATTGCCCTCCCCAATTTCAGGGTTTTTTAAAATGAAGATTTATTTATTTATGTACTTTATGTATATGGATTCTTTATCTGCATGTACATCTGCACACCAGAAGAGGGCATCAGATCCCATGGGACTCCAGTTATAGACAGTTGTGAGCCACCATATGGGTGCTGGGAATTGAACTCAGGACCTCTGGAAGAGCAGCCAGTGATCTTAACCGCTGAGCCATGCCTCCAGACTCTCAATTTTCAAACCCAGCAGTCCTAAGGCAGGGTGGAGACTACTCACCTGATTGCAAGTTTTTCTTTTTAGCAAAAGAGCTCCAGTAGGACCCTACAGAAAACACACCATGTCGTTAATACTTGCTAAACAGAAATCTTCCCAGATGGTGGGTGGTAAGGCTGAAATTTACAGAGTGACTGAGTTGTCACTTTACAATATTTATGTATCTTTTTTGCTACCACTTTCCTCTTTGCTGCTGACAGCATACCTTTCCTTCAACCAACCGTGGGCCAAAGAAGTAACTGAACAAGTTATTTATTCTGCCAGATGTATCTCGTTTCCTCTGCCTGTGTGTCTGTGTGTCTGTGTCTCTGTGTTTGGCCTTTCCTCATTTCCTCAGGGCTGCAGCCAGGGGATTCCCTGCAGCAATACCAGGGCGACCCCTTGTGTTGCTGGGGCTAGAACACATTAGCCAAGAGCGTCACCACTGAGCCGTTAGACAGTCTTTTTCAAGCATCTGCCCAAATTATTCCTTCTTAGAGATGCCATTTTAGACTAACCTGGCGCCCCTCCCCCCCTTTTTGTTATTTTGTTTGTGTTGTGTAGGCTAGGTCGGCCTAGAACTCACAAATGTAGCCCAGTCGGCCCTCAGCTGAATGTTGGGATTACAGGCCTTTGTTGTCCCTGAACTTTAGATGCCCCTTTCCTTTCATAACATTACCCATTAATGTGCTTTATAATTTACATTTCCCATACGTGCCCTGATTATAAGTCCCATGAAGACAAGGACTTTAGTTTTGTTTACTGCTTTGTCTAACCACGGATGTTAAAGCAGGGGCGTGTATGCAGGAACCTCGCAGGAGTTTCTTAGCCGATGCCACTCACAAGTAACATCCATATGACGTTATCATATGATGCCTTCTTGAGTCAGAAACCTCTGCTTTTCTCTCCTATTGGCCCTGCCCCTGGGGCTCACCCAGCATAAGCAGCAGCAAGACCAGGAGGCCAGCCGGAGCCATGTCTCTGTCCTCAGGCTCAACGCTTCCGGCTTCCTGGACGCAGGCCCCAGGAGGAAAGCAGCTGAGGAAGGGGTAGGACCAGCTTTTCCACTTAGAATCTAGAGCTCACAGCATCTTCCCCTTCGACTCGGCGAGCGAGAATGCAAGGGACTTGAGCAGAGCAGCTGCAAACCCTGCAGCGCCCCCTACTGTCGCGGAGGAGCCCATTGTGTGGAGTTTTTGCTGGGGGAAGGAGATTGGATTCGAGAATTAGCCAAAAATAAGAAATGGGAACGAGGAAATTCACCCTCTCTCTGAGTTAAAGTCCATTTGTTTCTATAAGTCAGGTTTTCTGGAAATTAAACTCTAGGGCAGTGTTCTGTGTGTAGGACATTTCTTTTGTAGTGTGTCAGGGTTAACACCTGGGGTGTGCGCGGGAAGCCAGGAGTGTGTGTGGCAAGGATGCCTGGAGTAAACCTAGGGCAGAGCTGAAGAGCAGAGCTGGAAAGGCTTGGATTCCTGTCAGCTTGAGAGCTTGTAGCAGGATTGTCAGTGTCTCCAGTCAGACTCCTTCCTGGCCGTTCATACATTGTAATGGCTCGACTACATTCCGCGCCACCTGCCCGAGAGCTTCCTTGTATTCAGTCAAGTGTACTCAAAATAAGTGGCTGTGTTTGACGCAGGTGATCTGTTCTTACCAGGACGTAGGTTCTCATGGCTGTGGCTTAGCTATCGTTGAGGTAGATGTCCTTATATAAAAGGGGGTGGGGTGGGGATACAGAAATGTGTCAGGGCAGGCCAACTGGTTTTTGTTTTTGTTTTTGTTTTTGTTTTCAGTGCAGTTGCCCTCAGCCTGACTCCCTGTGTTACCGTGAAAATGTTCCCTCGTACAAGCGGTGTGTGTGTGTGTGTGTGTGTGTGTGTGTAGTATGTAGCCCCAGACTGGTCTCAACAATGTGTCCATCATCACAAGAGTTAGCTTTTTAGACCTGTACCACCCCGCCCAGCCTACGTCTTTATTTAAATAACTAGATTTTAAAGGCATGTTTAGAAATGAACATTTGAAAAGAACCATGCCTCCATGCATTTTTGTTGACTGACTGCCCCGCTACATTTTTACCAGGTGTGTGCTTTTCAGATCCCCTTGTCTTCGGTTGTGTCTGCCAGATGAGGCGCCATCTTCACTGCTGACTTACTAGCTTCCGGCCGGCGTCGGTGGGTTCCTGACATCCTTCGGTTTTGCGCTTTACACATGCGTGCTGGCTTTGTACCAGCTGCTGGGATTTTATCATCTTATAATTTATGGCTTCGTGCTTTTCATCCCATCTTTTTTTTTCCTCCTGAAGGAAACAAAAACCATGTTTGTTTTCATCACAACCACCTTTGTGGGTATTTCAGACAATTCTGACTGTGAATGTAGCTTTTTGAAAAGGTCAGGGAGCTGGGAATAGCTCCACAGCAGCGTGTTTGCCCAGCCTACACAGGGCCCTGGGTTCTACTCCAAGCAAGCACCACAGAAAGAAAAGAGACGAATCAGATCTTCTCTTGACATTTGCCTCTGGGCTGCGTCTGGAGAACTGGTAGATTCTGCCTTGTTTTGCAGATCCTCGGGCTCTGAACAGGGCTTTGACTGTCAGGAGTCAAGGTTTGAGCAGAAACTGTTGGGTCCCTTGACTGTGCCAGGCTCTGGGCTTCTGATCTCACTGGACAAATGTGAAGTTCTAACCGGCTCCCTTTATAATTTAGTTAGGTTGCTCACAGTCTCTCTTCTCTTTTGTTAAAATGTTCTATAAAAATGTGTTTTGATACTGCTGTCTGCTAAGTTTTGTCAGAAGCAAACTCTATGGGATGTAACCAGGGCACCGGCTTCTTATGCTGAAAATTGGAGGGTTTTAAAAAAAAAAAAAAGAGTTGTCCTGCTTTTCTAGTACAAATTATAGTTCGGAGAAACCAATTAGGCTCAGCTGGTGAGGCACAGTGTTTGAAATCGTAGAATATTTTTTTGTTTTAATTCGAGAGTCACCACTTAGAGGCCATCATGAAAAGTGATTAGGAGAACAGTTACAAGTAGCTGTAACCGTAGGTGAAAGGTGAATGCAGATCGTAGGCTGGTACCTTTGAGCATCTAATCAAGCGTGGCAAGGCTAAAAGTGGGACAAGGGAGCCTCTTGGTGTCGCGACTATGAAGCACACGGTACCTTCCTCACAGCATTCCTGTTAGGAAAAGAGAGACCCGAAATCTAAAGCTACTTTCATTTGCCGAGAACACAGGGGATGAAAGAACCAGTTAAATTACAACACAAGGAGGTAAGTAGATAGGCAGAGTTGGGATATGGGGCACTCTGTAAAGCCGCTAAGGTCAGTCCCCTGACGAGGTCACCCCTTTGGCGGCAGGGGGGGGGTGGGGGGGTGAGGACTGGGGGGAAGGCGAGAGGGGGTGTGGGGAGGAAGGGGGAGAGAGGCCGCTCTGTCTGCTAAGATAACCTGGAAGAGGGATGTAAGTGTGTTATCCCTGTTTGGATCCTGGTTTAACAAACCAACTCCAATAAGTCCTTTATCTGTAAGGAAGGAAATTTGATAAAAGCTTGGTATTGGACGGGTGACATGAATCTTGATAGGGGTGACAATGACATTATATAAGGATTTTTTTTTTTTTTTTTTCATAAAGAGAGAGGCAGTTGGCCATTTTTGGTGCTGTCAGCATCAGATATCTATGTTCTTTACCAGAAGATCCGATCTGGGGATGTATATGTGTAAATATAGAGTATATAATATATATATATATATATTCTGTTATATCAAGCTCACACACTGGACAGGCCCGTCTTCATTTTCTTAGCTGGTCTGTGGGTATCCCTTGACTGTGACTGACCCTGTACAGAGCTCTTCCCTGCTTGCCTTATTGTAGGGATTTGTGCCATTCTATACATTACTAAAAAAAAAAACACTTCCTCTTTAAATTTTTTGCTTCTGCTCACACTGAAGAATCCTTCTTCATGACTTTAACAGTCGAGCTTCTAAAGTGTGTGTAGCTCTCATTTTGTACATTGAAAAGCTAGGTTGAAGCAAGGCCTGTGCTTGCCATCCCAGGACTGGTGAGGTGGAAGCAGACGATCAGGAATTTAAGGTCATCTTCAGCAACAGAGAGTGTTTGGGTGTAACCTGTGGTTTATATGAGCCCTGTACCTCTAAGCAAGCAAACAAACAAATGAACTAAACAAACCAAACACCCCATCAGTACCAAGCCTGGATACTTCCGTTTTTTAGAGCTGCCAGAAGGTCAAGAAGGGAACTAGGACATTAGTTTCTTTTCTCAAGCTGTTGAGACCTGCTCAGAAGGAGGAATAAGCAGCTACAAATGGAGACTCTGACTCCACTAAGATGTACACTAACCGGGCCGCGGGATGGGTGCCGCTCTGGTACAGTAGAAGGGAGAACCTTTGACAGCTTTTCAGCTGTTGTTTTCATTTGTGGATGGGAGATAAATAATAACGTTTAATTGTTAACACTAAATGAGGTGAGTTTGAAAGCGGACAGTGTAGTGTCTGATACTGAGGGATCATAGGCAAATGTAAGTTTGCGCCACAGTTAAGAGATGAAATGAAGGTGGCGTGTGTCATCTACAGCATCCTCGGAAGCAGGTCTCTGCACATGTGGCCTGGCTCGAGCCATCTCAGTCTTTTTTCTAGGTTTTATCTTTCTGGCTTCTGGAGCTCAAGGCTTGTCAGACGCACCCACGATAGGTCCAGTTTATTACATTTTAGACTTCTGTAGAAGCTCGAGTCACCGTTGACAAGGAATCTATTTATTTCCTCATATTTATAACTTTTTTTTCCCCCCCAACTGGGCACTCCCTTCTTGATTATGTACAGGAAAGGCCCATGAGGAGGTAGGTGTGGTTTAAGAGCAAGTAGTGGTGGCCTTTCATGTACTGGGATGACATATTCTTACAAACTGCTCGTACTTACAAAAACTTCATACGGTCACTGCTCCAGAACACGATGTGTTTTTCTAAGAAGATGCAGTGCCTCTGTTCAGACTCAGGATCTCTTCTCTCAGAGGCCAGAGGTCTAATGAACACATGGAGTTACCTATCTTCCTCTTAGATTCCATATTAACTGCCTGCTGGGTTTTTTTTTTTTCCAGTCAGTGTTTAATATTGTGGACAAGACTTAACTTTTCCTACATGATCCTATTCCAAGTACATTGCCTGGAAATGATTGTCAAGTTTACTTTATTCCTATAACACATGAGGAATATATTTACGGGGATCTCTTGGGTTTCTGTCAGATGTAACTCTATCATTATGTCTCACCTATTACTTTTTATATTTAAGTTTTGGTTTTAAAAAGTTGCAAGGCGGGGGTGTTATAGTTTAGTGATAGAACACTTGCCTGGCATGTATGGGTGCATGTGCACACATACATACACACACACACATGCACAATCTATTAGTATAAGAGACGAGAGAGTATGGTGAGGGGTGTGGTGAGCCAGGTAGTGACCGTAGCTCCTCCACAGTCAACAGTTAACTTCTGATTTTGCTGTATTAAGAGCCATCGGCATAATCTATTGTGCCTATTAAAAAGTAAACTTGTGCCTTAATGTAAGAGTTCATCTGTAATGTACTTTTCAACTGTTTTATGATTCTATAACAAACTTTTATATACTCATGTGTGGAGTTTTTGTTGTTGTTTTTTGGGGTTTGTTTTTTGTTGGTGGTGGTAGTGGTGGTGGTTTTTTTGTTTTGACTCTACCATCTAGAAACACGGCTTCTTTCACATTCTTTTATGTTTTCTACATTTTTGGCATCTCTTTCTTATTCTTAAGCTTTTTTCCAATGCCAAGTCTTCCTTGGTAATAATTCTGCAGTGTTGTCATCTAAAATGAATTCTTCCTGGATATTATTGATACAGGCAGAGTTACTTTGAGAATAAATTTTAATCATTATGATTTGTGTGGGGTTTTTTTTTTAATACATTTGGGAATTTTTTTCAAAGTTCTTAGCACTTTGTTTGGAAAACTTTTTCTAAATTTTTAAATAATATTTTCTTAATTTTATGTATGTGGTGTTTTATCTGCATATATGTCTGTGCCCCATATGTGTGTCTGGTGCCCACAAAGGTTAGAAGAGACATCAAATCCACCTAGGACTCGAGTTACAAACAGTTGTGAACCACCATGTTGGCGCTGGAAATTGAACCCAGGCCCTCCTGGAGAGCAGCTAGTGCTCTTAGCTGCTGAACCATCTCTCTAACCCTGGGAAGCCTTTACAATGGCCCTGACTTAGTTCACTTACTAGTATGCAATTATACCTTATTTTTGTGGTTATTAATGAAAACTATCATTTTCAATAATAATTTTTTTCTTTTCGGTATTTAATGAAGTCTGGGATGCTTGCCCATTCATTCTACTTCATTGCAGAACTCTTTCCAATGACTGAATTCTACTCCTACCTGTCATATGATATATTGTTGTTTTGTACTTTATGGGGGGGGGTGGACTTAGCCCTGGCCAGTGTGTGTTCCAGGCAGAGCTTAGGAAAAGAACAGTAAAGCAGCCTTGCATTTTGCTATTTGAAAGGTGTTTTCAGACACTCTCTGTCCATACCGGATGTATCTTTAATAAGCCTTCCATAACACCACACCCGAGGGCACCTGTGTATTACTTTCTGTGGGTGGGGCTAATGAGAGACTCAAGGAATTTCCCCCTTGCATTCTTCTGCTTGATCCTTGAGCACTAGGCACAGCCGGCCTTGACTTTTGAGCCATCACACGGTGCCCCTTAGCTTCTAAATGAGAAACGCGGCCTTTAACATGCCCCCTAGTTTGAGTGAGAAGGGCTCCCATTTGAGTTGTTAGTCCCCAGTTGGTGGACTGGTTGGGAGGGATTGGGAGTTGTTGCCTTTTTGGAGGAGGTGTGTCACTGCGGATGGAACTTGAGGTATCAAAAACCCATTGCCGTTTAGCTGTCTGTGTTTTTGGATCAGGATACCAGCTCTTAGCTACTGCTCCGGCACCATGCCTGCCTGCCTGCTGCCACGCTCCCTGCCGTGGTGGTCATGGGCTCTTTTAAACTCCCCTAATAAACTCTTTCTTCTGTAAGTTGCTGTGGCCATAGTATCTCTTTACAGCAATAGACAAGTAACTAAGTCACCCCAATCTTTGTCTCTTGAGAGTCACACCTTGCTGACTCATCATTACTAGGGA
This sequence comes from Acomys russatus, assembly GCF_903995435.1. NCBI lineage: Eukaryota > Metazoa > Chordata > Mammalia > Rodentia > Muridae > Acomys > Acomys russatus. The sequence continues at coordinate 58,936,331 of NC_067151.1, forward strand.
ACACAGCAGGAAGTAAGGAGGTGACTGACTGACATGAATGTCAAATGTTGGGCATAAAAAGACCTAGGCTTAGCCAGGTGGTGGTGGCACACGCCTTTAATCCAGGCACTCGTGAGGCAGAGGCAGGTGGATCGCTGTGAGTTCGAGGCCAGCCTGGTCTACAAAGCAAGTCTAGGACAGCCGAGGCTAACACAGAGAGACCCTGTCTCCGGGGGGAAGGAAGGTGTGGCGGGGGGACCAAGACCTAGGCTCTTGCTTTTACTTTTTCTGCAGTCACTCACTCTTGGGAAGCCATTTTCACTAAGGCCATTCTATAGAGAGGTCCCTGCGAGCGGGTGGGTAAAAGAGTGGACAAGCCAGCTGGGGTCGGCCTGCCGGTACATGAATGAGCACAGAAGTGAATCTAGAATCTGGCCCAAAAAGCAACAGGCCATGAGAGATCCTGAGCCACTACTGCACCACCCAGCCCTTCCTGGTCACTGACCCACAGAGAGGAACCAAGGTTTGCTGTTTTGGGGTCTTAAGTTTGGAAGCAGTTTATTGTAGATGACGAATGTACTGTGTGGGCCCTCCCAGCCTGAGCAGGTGTACCTGAAACCATTTGCTCTTTGGTGTTATTTCCTTTCCTTCAGAATGTAGCCTGAGCCTTATGCTGGGTGGTTTTCTTCTTGAATTCAGCCAAGAGCAGGCTAACCTCTGGACCCTAGCCTCTTTTCCTACTGAATGTGGAGAGAGGTTGGGCCGGGTGGTTTCTGGATTCCTTTGAGCCTCAAGGTTCTGTGCTTCTAAATTTCTTCCCAAGCTCTGCCCCAGTGTCATCACAAGACTGAGTAAAGAGCTATGGGCGTCACGCAGTTGCTTTTAGTTGACAGGTTGGAGTTGAATGTTTTTGTACACTTACTATGTAGTGACCAGCTTAAGATGTTGGGCTTGGCTTATCCATCATCTCAAGGATTCGGCTTTCCAGGCAGGCAGAGAAAGTGCGTGGGCAGGCTTGGCCTACAGGCTGACAGAACTGTATCCGGCTTGTCAGACTGACTCCATGATTCTCAGCTTCTAAAACTCGCCCTTTCTCCTTCATCTGCAGTTGCTTCTTCATCCAGGCCATAATGACCTCACTGTTAAGGGGGCTCCAAGAAATCAGAGGCAGAAACTTAACAGAGGAACCCAGAAGTGGGGGTGGCAAAAGCTCTGTGGATGAGATGGCTAACTTCTCAATGCAAGATTTATAGAAACTGATGCTTATGTATACCATAGGCTCACTGGTTCAGATACTGTATACTGTAGGCTCACAGGTTCATATACTGTATACTGTAGGCTCACTGGTTCAGATACTGTATACTGTAGGCTCACTGGTTCAGATACTGTATACTGTAGGCTCACTGGTTCAGGTATTGTATACTGTAGGCTCACTGGTTCAGATACTGTATACTGTAGGCTCACTGGTTTCAGACACTGTATACTGTAGGCTCACTGTTTCAGATACTGTAACTGTAGGCTCACTGGCTCAGATACTGTATGCTGTGGGCTCACTGGTTCAGATATAGTTGGATTCCCAGATCACCACTATTCCAGTTGACACTCTAGGGCCTTTCTCTGCTGTCCTGGGAAGAAAGGAACGTAGGCCTGGAGGTGTAGGGGCAGAGGGATTTTTCCGTGGGTCAGCTAAGTCCTTGTACCATCCCTACCTTCCTCAGTGCACTTCTCTCATGCTGCCCCCCAGGCAGAGCCCCTGCTGACCCCAGGAGTATTTGCACAGGGCTAATTTCACAGTCCTTCACTTCTACCTCTCCCTTTTGTCTTCACCTCAGCCCTGCTGTGAAGGGGTCAGACTGAAAGAGCAACTGCAGAGCCAGGCAGAGGGGATAGGGTGCTGTTGGGAGTTTCTGCTTACTCTGGGGGCTAGGGAAAGGCCAGGGCAGGTGCGCAATACAAGGAGCAGGGCCCGTTTAGTGGAAAGTGGCTGTAGTATGGGACAAGTCTAGCCACAGACCTCCTGCCCTCTCTACGACATGTCCAGAACATGCCTCCCATTTAATTCTTCCCCTAGAATAGGTAGCTTAGACCAAACCCTAAAGTAGAATAAAAAAATAAAAATAAAAACAAAAAACAAAAAACAAAACTATAAGGACAGGCTGTACCAGGTCCTGGAAAATGGTTACCTGTCTGTCTAACCATTAGTGAGGACATACACCTGCCAGTTAGGCACCCAGCGCTTCCTGCTTTCTGTTTACAGTTTTTTGTCCTTGCGCACTCCATTTTTTGCTGCCCTTGGTCACCAGGTGTTTATTAGGTATTTGTAAATATACAAGGTGTTGGGCTAAATACAGACCGGAGTGGACAATTGGAGAGTTGGAGAGTCTGGTGGGAAAGGAGAAACAGCTCAGAGGTGTTTGTTTAGAACTTGTAGTAGAGAGAGTGGTGAAAGGTAAGTGACAGCGTTGGCATGCGTGTCACCGCCTGTCCAGCCTTGTTCCGGCCTGCCCACAGGTCAACTGTGAGAACTTTTGATCGTATGAGGTGTAACCTTACTGCTGAGCAAGAACTGGTTACGACTTCCAATAAAAGGATGCTGCTGGGGCCATTGAGAGTCCTTTCTGTTTCCGGCTCAGAGCTCAACACAGGGATCCGTCGTGAAAATAATAAAAAATGCATAGGGTTTGAAGGCCCATGGTAGGGAAAAGGGAGGGGTTTATCTTCCAAGAATCAAGGATAGCATTGAGAACCATAGCTTTTAAGAGGTCACTGCACTAAAAGACAGCTTTATACCCGATCTGACCTGACACTGGCAAGGAATTACTTTTTTTCTCCTTTGTGATAAAATTCAGTGAATTTGTCACAATATTATAAATAGTGGCATTGATTAACATAATAAGCAATTTTGTAGAGAACGTTTTTAAGGTGGTCTCTTAATACACGCTGACGCCATCATTTTGAATCATATTTCCGTGGGGAGATAACTCACCTAACTGAAGTGTTCACACTCCTGGTTATAGGACCTTGAAACACAAGTTGGACTCAGGAAGGATGCTCTGTCCTCTCTCCAGCTGCCTCGTGCCCAGCTGTGCACTCCGGATTCCCTAGGGCAGTGCTTCCCAGCCTTCCTAACGCTGCGACCTTTTAATACAGCTTCTCATGTGGTGGTGACCCCCGACCTCAAAATTGTTGTTGCTACTTCGTAACTGAAATTTTGCTACTGTTAGGAACCATAGTGTAAATATCTATGTTTTCTGATGGTCTTGGGCGACTCCTGTGAAAGGGGTGGCAACTGACAGGTTGAGAACCCTTGCTGTAGACTCGCTGCTGGCATGTTATCCTGAGGAACAGGGCTCCTGTTTCTGCATGTGAGAGAGCTCATTTCAGCTTTGCCTGGGTGGGCACTGCAGGAAGGTCTGTGGGGAGGACAGTAGTATTAAAGATCTCAAAATAACAAGTAACATAAAGAAAGTGGGTAAAGCCTCAGACTAGAGAGCGAAAGAAATTTTGGCCATCGCACCCAGAAGTGCGAACATATAGATATGAATATGTACAATTTATGTGGAGCAATTAGGAACACTGGAGAAAAGACGCTTGCAATCTTCTGTTATTATCGAAGTTGTTCTTTTGTTTTATAAACCAAATAACCCCTCTAACAATAAACTATTGCCCAGAGATTTGGAAATGATGCTAAACGATTTAATGTGATCAATTGTAGAAACCCACAGTGCTTTTTATTCAATGTTCTCATCACACGGTGGGCCCTTCTAGCCTTCCTTCCCATCTTGCGGATAAGGAAACTGAGGTCTTTGAAGGTTAATTGACTGCTAATTATCTTACCTGTCAAGTGGCAAAGCGTGGTAATAACCCAACTTTTTAATACTACAGAGTCAAGCCAAGAATTCCCTGCCTAGCAGGCTACAGAAGGGCCCTAGGATCGTTCATTCACCTCGCAGGAGGTTCTGTGGCTCCTGTGCTAGGTGCCACACCCTGTTCTGAAGTAGATGTGTGATAACAGAGAAAGGTCCTGACTGTGCCCTCTTTGGAGTTTAGAATTTTTGTGGCTTTCATTTGTTCAAATAAACCAAAGGGGGGAGAGAGAGAGAGAGAGAGAGAGAGAGAGAGAGAGAGAGAGAGAGAGAGGTGGAAGATGCCATCCTAGTGAGGATGACATAACTTTAATACCTTTCTTGTAGGGCTTGTACATGTGAGGGACCAGCTGAGACAAGAGGCACTGGCCAAAAGACTGTCCTTGAACGGAGATGGTCCTAATTAAGAAATCGATGCCCAGGACATAGCGGATCATGCCTTTCATCCCAGAACTTGGGAGGCTGAGGCAGGAGGATGGTCAGAAGGTCAAGGCCAGCCCGTGCTGTATTTCTAAGACCACATCTGAGAAAGAGAGGAGAAGGGGGGAAAAGATGGAGAAGTGTGGACGCCGTCATTTTCTTCAGCAAGTTCATAGAGGCAGTAGGTCTTGCAGTAAGCCCTATAAAGTATGGCTTTCAAAACCCTCAGAGTTTATGAGTTTCTAATGACACTCTGGAAAATTTTTTCTCTTTAATCAGTAACCAGCTTTTCATATCTTTAAACTTTGACCTATTTTAGAAGGAATGTGTATGTGTCTGATAGGCAGTAATATAGATTTAGCCTTTATACGTTTTTCCCCACGATTTTTCTTAATGGAAAACTTAAGTGTAAACTCTCAATCCAGCTAAGCCATATTTTTTTTTTTTATTATGACTTGAAATTTTTAATTTTTCAGAAAAGAGAAACATTGAAAACAGTGTTTGGTTTTTAAACCGGAAATGCCAAGTGTAATCTTTTTTTTTTTTTAACGGGGAAAATATTTTTAAATATTGTGACTTGTGCAGACATAAGAGACGTGTGCTCGAGATGAAGCGGAGATTAGATATGTAACTGTGCCTTGGATACCTGTGTTGTGACTTGACTTGTCAGCACAGTAATTACCCTGGGGTGCTTCCGAATGGAGAGCTGGTGTAAGTACGCATCTGTTTGAATCTCAGAACAACTCTGCAGAGTACACGTAAATGTTCCTTTATGTGTTTGAGTGGAAGATGATAGAAAAGCTAACAGATGGCCAACAAGGATATTGCGTTGGCAAGGGAAAAACCTAATTTAGTTGCTTTAGTTCCTGAATTATTAAAAAAAAAAAAAAATGAGTCAGTATAAACTCACTGTAAGAAAATCTTGGAACATTTGTTTTTTTCTCACTAAAGTGTTTTGTTTGTGCTTTTTTTTTTTTCCCAAGGGGGGGGAGGGGTAAGGGACTGGCAGATAGGAGGAGAGAGAGAGAAAGAGAGGTTAAGATACAGAGACAAACCAGTGACCATCCTGATATTTGAACCCTGTCTATAGTTTATTTTATCTTTTTTTTTCTTTCTTTCTTTCTTTTTTTTTTTTTTTTTTTGGTTTTTTGTTTTTTTTTTTCAATGCAGGGTTTCTCTGTGTAGCCTTGGCTGTCTTAGACTCACTTTGTAGACCAGGCTGGCATCAAACTCAAAGATATGCCTGCTTCTGCCTCCCCGAATGCTGGGATCAAAGGTGGGCACCACTACACCTGTCTAGTCTATAGGTTTTTTTTAAGTATATCTTTTTTCTTTTGCCTTTGCCAAGAGTTCCTTTCCTGTTGACCTTTGGAAGTATTTCTTAATGCTCAAAGCAGTTTTTTTTTTTTTCTAATAATTTTAGGTTTAAAATATGCTACTGCCTTGATTCTGCATGTTTGAACATGTAAAAATACTTTCTGATTAAATTAATCTTTTTCATAGTGCTCCCTGCTGTGTGGGGAGAACTTTGAAGCAAGGATCAGAAATCAAAAGACACAAATGCTCCCTAATTAGGGAAGTCTCTGTTCAGTGCTAGCCAAAAATATAGTGGCCAGTCTGCTAATCAGCTATGCTTGTTCCTAAGCACTAAATTCCTGAATATTTGGGGTGAAAATATTTTCCCTTTGTCCTTTTCAGAAGCAGCTAGACCTTTTCCAGACTCTTATTAGGCAAGATTATAAAGAAGGTGAACACTGCAAAATATCTTCCAACTGAAAGTGGCTAGTGGCCGGGTGTGGTGGCGCACCCCTCTAATTCTAGCACTTGGGGGGCAGAGGCAGGCAGATCTCCGTGTACCGTTTTGTGCCCCAATTTTATGTGAAGGAGCATTGGCAGCTTTGATGATTATAAACCAAAATAGTAATCAACTCTGAAAACTGTTGAAGATTGCTATCCTTCAGTGTCCTATTCAGCCAGGATTTAATTACTTATATTAAATTAAGCAAGCACTCCTATCATTAATATTTAAATTTGCCTTTTGTCTTTACTAAGTAATAAATTCACATGTATACCAAAGAATTCTTTTCAAATAAATTACTTCGTGATTTGTTGTCAGTAAATATTTGATTTGATTACTTATTCTATAGATAGGGAGTGACATAAAATTTTCTAAGGTGAAAGGGGTTACAAGGAGAAAGAATTTAATCAGCCCTTGTCTAAGGAGACATTGCTACCCCCAGACTGAGGGAGTTTCCCAGTTCTCTGGTGACAGATGCACAGCTGTAAGTCAGACTTATGCATGAAACTCCGAGGGGGACACTGGCCAGGACCCCTCTCCATAGATACCTGGAGTTGAGTTTTCCTTTTCACAATTGTGTTTTATGTGATATTAGTGATATTTAACCTTTGCAGCAAAAGGCTCTGGCTGTTTTTCTTTAATTTTTTTTTCTTTTACAAACCTACTTTATTTGGGGTTCTTTAATGAAAATGTCTCCCTTCCAACCCGCCTACCCTAGATAGAGAAAAGAGGTTAATAGGAACGGGAAAAGTAGACCTCTTTTAGACTCAGTTCCTTGGAGTGATTCCACTGGTTGTCCTCGGGACTCCAGCAGACCCACTAAGGAGCAAACCAGCAGTTCAGTAAAGGTGACTGCAACCGCAGCAGCTGGAACACAGAACTCTGAAACGTCCCCCTGACTGTTTCTCCCTAGTAATGTGTCGAAGTGGAGCAATGAACAGCCAAACAGTGGGAAGCAATACCAAAACCAAAAAGCCAAGCCTCTGGTCTCTGTGCAGACACACACACACACACACACACACTATATACTTATATATGTATATGTGTGTATATACATATGTGTGTGTGTGTGTGTGTGTGTGTGTGTGTGTGTCCTCTCATAGTCCATACTAGGATGCTTATCAGTTAGCAAAGACCATGCCTCCACAAGAGGCAGTTCCTCCTCTTCTTTTTTAAAAATAATTTATTCACATTACATCCGGATTGTAATCCCCTCGCTCTTATCTTCCTGTTCCCACCCTCCCTCCCTTTTCCACTCTAGTCCCCTCCCCTAGACCTCTGACTGGTGGGTTCCTCCTCCCCCACCATGTGACCACAGCCTATCAGGTCTGGACAGCTTGCCTTCCCTTCCTCTGTGTTCCCACTGGACCCCTCCACTAAGGGGCAGCGGTCAAATCTCAGGCCCCAGAGATCCTGTCAGAGGCAGTCCCCTGCTCCTCCCACTTCCCCATGTGGAGAAGGAGCTGTCCATTGGATACACCCGAACAGAGGTCTAGGCCCTCTGCTTGCTGTGTCTTTGGTTGGTGGCTCTAGCTATTTTAAACTGCTGAAGAATATAGTTTTCTTAAAAACATAAACTCCACCAGAAAAACTTTCTATTTTTATCTGTTGTGAGGATGAGGATCTGGTATTGTGTCTTGTCAGCCCTTCTCTCTCTCTCTCTCTCTCTCTCTCTCTCTCTCTCTCTCTCTCTCTTTTAAAGATTTATTTATTTATTATTATATATACAATGTTCTGTCTGCATGTACAGCTGCAGGCCAGAAGAGGGCATCAGATTACATTATAGATGGCTGTGAGCCACCATATGGTTGCTGGGAATTGAACTCAGGACCTTTGGAAGAGCAGGAGGCGCTCTTAACCTCTGAGCCGTCTCTCCAGCCTCCAGCCCTTCTCTCTTAATTATTCCTTCCCTAGTTACAGTTACCCAGTCTTTTAAGTTCTTTGGGACATGAGAATGGCCAGATCTGAGGGAAAGCCTCAGAGGGCTGCGCTGTGTCTGTGCAAATCCGTCCAGTTATGTTAGAACCCGACAGCCCTACAGCTAACCTAAACCCAGCACGTTACGAGCTTTTACAGAAACCAGGTGTGAACACTCTGGGACTCTTCCGAAGGCCTGGGCCCACTTGGGGAGGCGGGAAGAGCCGGTCTCTGTGGTGGGTTTACTTCTGCACGCTGCCGAGGGAGAGAACTGATTTGTAAATCTTACTAAACATCAATATTTCCTCGCTTCTCACTCCCACCCTGCCTCCCCAGAAACAAATGAAATGGAAACCAAGTCTTTCTGCAGTTTCTAATCGCGCTTCAGAAAGCCCATCAGTAGCCACCATGGTGGGATGTTTCGAGATTGCTCCTGTTTGCCGGGCAAGTTGGCTGTGGTTGTTTCAAAGTCAGCCCTCTGCTGGGATGCTTGGTCAACAGCTGGCTTTAATGTTGGAAACGTGGTTACTGTATGGGTTGCCTTAAATTGGTAACTCGAGTGAAAGACCCCCACAATTCTGATGCCCATTGTCATCTTGGGCTCTTTCAGAATGGACATTTTATTTGACATGGGTCCTTCATGGTCTTTGATGCTAACACAGTACTCAGGTCCT